>NW_019392702.1:1365379-1447395 GCF_000648675.2 Cimex lectularius
TAATTGTTATATGTAAACAATGTTTGTAAATCCCAGGCCCTGAAGATGATCTCAATAAAGATCGAAACGTTGGCACGATAAAGAAAATATTTTTCTGAAACCTACATCACACCAGACCGCATCTCAAGATTTCTAAATAAATATCGATTAACGGTCACTGATCACCATATCATTTTATGGTTATATGCTCCATTCTAGTACAACATTATTGTTAAAATTAATTATAGGGTAAATAAATAAAAAAGAACGAATGAAAAAGTAGGGAACGTGTGTATTTTGGGTCGTAAAACAGAACACCGTTTATATAGAAGGGCTAAAGAGAAAAGAAATTTGGAATGCAAAGAGAGGTAGAGCGGCTGATGTAATTTAATGGTCGGATGAGCCCCTCGGTTTATGTTTCTCTTTTTCTCTCCTTCTCCTCGTCTTTCAGCTTCATTCGACCTCCCTTTTATTTTTTTCGTCTTTCTTCTTTCTACATCCTACCTCACTATGAGGTAGTCTAAAAACATCGTCAATTAGTAGAATCCGCTGGGTTTTTTTTAGATTAAGACGTTTGTGATCAATTCTGATTGATATGGCATTCGATATCGTGCCTCAAACTCAAACTAAAAGTTGAGCATTTAAGCATTTAATTTAAAATGTTACAGAACAAATTTATGGGCATCGCAGGGAAACGTACGATTAATAATTGTCGTAAAAGAAGGGGGATGTTCCTGACCCTGGGCTTGACTTCCGGCTGGAAATAAAAACCGGATGCCAGTGAACATCAGGGGACCACCGCACGGTATCCGCTCTTCATACCTGAACAATGTTGTACTATGATAAACAAAAGGGCTTTCGAGAGGACAGGGTTGGCTTAAGATGTTAAAAGGCGATTCCCAACAATCGCTCTAAATTTTTATTTTGTGCTATCAGGTTAATGAATCAACGTTAACGACCGAGAGAGTGAGGGTGAAAGAGAAGAGAGTGTGGAGTTAGTGAGGCTGGAAAAAGATTAGGAAAAGGGAGAAAGAAGGTGGAAGGGAGTAGTGAAATAGAGAGGAGAAAGAGAGAGCGTAAGAGAGAGGGAGAGAGAGAGAGAGAGGGAAAAGAGTGAAAGAGAAGAGAGAGAGAGAGAGGGAGCGAGAGAGAAGAGAGAGTGGGAAAATGAGACTGGAAAAAGAGTAGGAAAAGGGAGAAAGAAGGTGGGAGGGAGTAGTGAAAGAGGGAGGAGAAAGAAAGGAGAGAGAGAGAGAGAGTGAGAGAGGGAAAAGAAAGTGTAGAGAGAGTGGAGAGTGAGATTGGAAAAAGAGTAGGGAAAGAAACAGATATTGGGAGTAGAAAAAAGAGAAGGAAGGTGGGAAGGAGCAGCGAAAGAGGTGGAGAAAGAGAGAGAGGAGAGAAAGAGAAAGAGAGAGTGATTCCCTCAAATACTAGAAAGTAAGAAAATTCCGTAGCAACTCACAATCTATTTTCCTTTTTTTAAAGCTTCAATTTGATAGATACTTTTGACCATGTCAAGGTAGATAATTACGATACTCAGGCAACCATAGTATGATGTTAAATGTGTTTTTATGCTATATATANTATATATATGGCAATAGCCATTTCATACTTGAAGTTTCACAACACTCTTCTTCCGAAACATAACTATTTTTAAGATTCTCTCAACTATTTGTTATTTTAGTTCTAAGTATTTATAAGTAAGTCCATGCTTTGTGTGTAAGACATATTTACTACCACAAATGTCATTCTAATCGAATACTTACAATACTGAATATAATACTTAGACAAGCACAATTTAACCTAAGACTTGAGATTTAACTTGGAGGCCATTCATGTAGGCGGGATTTTTCAATCTTCAATCAACAACTTTAGTACAGTAGTGACCCATTATATTGTTTATTACTATTATCATAAATAAAGAGGGTTAAAACATGCAGTTTAATGCGTTTGTCTTGTTCTATCGATCAGCTGATAAAGCAGGCCGTGAAATTATTATGATCTATTAATACGAAATGGATTTTTTAATAGTGCAATCGTTTGTATGATAAGCATTTTTTTAACGGTTATGTTTTCTACTTCTGAAACAGTTTTAGATGATGCGAGTTGGTCATTGGTTAAACCGTCATTCAATTGTTTTCACGGATGAGATAAAAAGACAGAGGGTTGGGGAAGATGCCTCGAGGCCTGATTACAGAATCAAATGGCTCTTAATTCTGTGAATCAAATGCTTGTTTGTGGTACGATATGGTTTTCGTAGAAGTGGATTTAAGAATCGATGTGCTTCGGGAAATTAGTTTCCAGCCCACCTCTTAACCTCGGCTTTCAAGCCGCCCTTTATCCCTCTCACAAAAGTCGAGTCGTTATCAATTATCGACTGGCTCCTGGTTTCTCTCGTCTTGTCGCAAACGATCGATCCTAGGGGCGGATTTGCTAATTGACAAATGGACCTTTCTTCTGGAACATAAAATTAATGACAAAGATTAAGCTAAACCCGCCCCATTTATATTAATCGATTTGTTTTGTTCATTATCCGTGAATAGTGATTTAAACGGTAAATGCTGAAACCCGTCCGACAGGACAAACTAGCGAGGGTAAAAGAAATGATGAAAAGATTTAGGGATAGGGATAAATGTGAGCAACAAGGCCTTCCGCAGTAGATGAATCTAAACCTCCATAGCGGCTCCTTAGTGTAGGATTTTACTTGGGCTTTTCTTCCCCTATTTGCAAGAATCTACACCTGCATAGACCCTACAAAAACATAGAATGTGTTCTGCGTTCTTCTCTTCTTCCTGGCAGTATCTACCCAGTATTTCTTCTATCAAATACTCCTATCATACGCATATGATATGCCTTTTTAGGCGACCGTGTTCTGGCAGGAATCCAACCAATATCCTCCTGAAGAGGGTATTTCAAATACGAAGTTATATGAACCCGCGGGTTGCCAGTGTTTTTGAAAAAAAGACCATTTGTCGGGGTCGAATGCAGGGCAGATGGATACTGCCTTACATTGGTGAGAGCCATGTCAACGCGGCCACCGACGCCCCTTCCAGTAATTCCTTTGTAAGTCTAGTGGATGGCCCTTGGAATACGGTGCAAAGTGAGTAAAATTAAACTGAACGAGGACAAATGCACCCATATCACGTTCCAATTAAACTTACTGCCCTGCTCTTGTTTATACCTTTACAACAAGGAATCCGACATAAATACAGGTTAAATACCTAGGACTACATATAGCCAGTAGGTTGTCGTGAAATCTCTGCACAATACTCAAGTGACAACTAGTGATGCCGTTCTGCCCTGCTGCTAGTTCTGATGGTCTGACGCATTTCGGCATTACAGGTGACATTATATCGACAGTGTTGTTGTTTTATCATACAATTAGCCTTGTCATTCCCGACCTAAACGTCGAACCGTGTCTGATGGACACAGCGAGGATAGGCCAAAACTTATCGGAAACGATCAACTTAGATGCCAGATTGTTGCCTTCATCCTACATCACAAAAAATCCAACTTATTCCCCAGCTGAAATATCGTTAATGCTAGTGTGTACTGATTATATCTTGAACAAATATTTCTATCATAATTACATAAATTTATGTTCATGGAGCAATTTATAGGTAGATACACAAAATGTTCGAAACCCATTAAATTGCAGGTTCACTCCGTCGTACCTAAGAAAAGACACTGTCACTATACAGGGTGTACCAACTTCTATAGTCCACGCATTTAATTCGGAAACGATTAACTTACCAAAAGATGTTATTAAACAAAAGTTAATTTTGGCTGGGAATTGCTTGGCGGTAACAGATTTAACATAACACTCTCACCTAGCTGGAAAATGACACTAACTTTGTTATTTTAAGTGACAATCCCAGATTTTTATTGTACAATCCGATTCTAGACCTCATTTTATGCCAGTTTTACTGAAAGGCAAATTTTGATAAAATCGACCATTTCTGAGTTATGCTCGACGAAAGACGTGTGAGGGGAGTATGCTTTTGGTAACAAGATGGCCCTCCCCGTTTTAGATTTAAAATGTAGGGGTTTATACAGTGACTTTTTGCTCCCTGGAAGCGTATTTGAGCATTTATTATAAACATAAATTTTAATAAGTGGTCAAATCTGCAACATAATAACAGCTGAGGGTCATTTTAAAAATAAAATGGACTGGATGATGAATAAAAAATTCCTTATTTTGTACAACGAGATCTTTTTTTTTTCTTTCAAAAATTAATATAAGCAAAGCGTAAAAGCCACCCCATGATCCTACCCTTTTCTTAGACTATTCCCATCCTAAATTAACTTGCTAATGCTAATCGTTTTCGAAATAAACTGGGAAGGCCATCTTGTTTCTCCCCTCACGCGTCTTCCGTCGGGCATAACTCAGAAATGGTCGATCCTATCAAAATTTTCATTTAAGTAAAAGTGGCATAAAATAAGCTCTAGAATCGAACTGCACAATAAAAATATGGGATTGCCATTTCAAACAACAAAGTTAGTGTCATTTCTAAGGTAGATGAGAAAGTTACGTTAAATCTGTTAAGACTACGCGATTCCTAGCCAAAATTAACTTGGGGTTTGTATAAGACCATTTTTTGCTTAAGTTAGTCGTATTCGAATTAAATGGGTGGACTATAGAAGTTGATAGTCCCTGTATACATATTTCTTTAGGTATTTGGTTACCTACCGTTTTAGATCAACCGGAAAATAAATATCAAGCCTCAATCAACAGTGCGAGGTCTGATAGCATTTCTCGATCATCATAAGGGCGAAAATTCTGGTTGCAAATGGCCTGGAGAACGGGCGGCATATGTTACAATAATGTTAATGTCGAAACGTTTCGGAAGGGGAGAAGAGGATTAGTTAAGGCAGTTCCGCCCGGGAGAATGAATCACTGGGGCCATTGTAATTGGCCGGGTATTCATGAACGGAGTGGAATCCATTGAGATGCGATATAATCGATCAATTCTTTCCCACCTGGTGCACGATGACGGAGGATCATTAAACAAGTGGATACAGACACCGGACACCCTACAATAATCGTTGAAAAAAGGCTCTAAACTGACACGACATGTGGCAAAGGTGGTATAATGCCTACTTTAATAAAATCACTTATTTTACGTCTTGAACGCAACATAAACATCTGAACATAAACGAAACCGAACTGCCTAAACCATCTCCCATGACTATTTTCCACATTCCAGTGCTATTTCTACCCCAATAAAATATACAAACATTACAGTTCTCGCTTTATTTTTTCATTTCTTTCTACTTGTACCGTTTATCACGTTTAGTCCATAAATTTCTTCTTTTGATAATAATTCTAGACATTTTAGTCCAACAAAATAAATACATTTTTGTAAAAACAATTATTTTATTTGCAATGCCTGAAAAACTGTTTGTTTATAACACAAATTTTGGAGAAATATCAACGGGGTTTAGAGGGTCAACGAGACAAAAGAAAGAAATGAATCAGTTCTGAGGTAAGTCGGGAGTCTTTATTATCTTTGTTATCTTTGAACCTGAACTAAGCCTAATTCGATTCTTCCTCAGTCAACTCCAACAGAAGTTATTTATTAGGTCTCTCGACACAGAGGATAGAGGAGAGAGGGAAATTCTCTGTTGGTTATAGTCGAAAATCTCTCCCCCGCTTCTGAGAAGGGTGGCAACCCCATCGATATATTACCCTTAAGGGTGCCTCTTTCTTTACAGATAATCAATTCGACTACCTCAACCAGAACAACTCTCAACAATTGATAATACAAACTGAGCCTGTTCTCCGGCTCCATCTTGGTAATATCCTTCATTTTATACATTTTTTATGTGTTGCGTGTGGGCGGGCAGCCGTTTATTGACTACTGCTAATTTCAATTAAAAATAGGATATATTTAAAATATCCATTGCAAATGTCAAACTTTTCAAATTTGGCGTGAATGTTTGGTTTGTTAAAATGAGGCATTAGTTCAACTTTATAAAATTTTTGAAGCATGTAAGTTCTCTCATTGATTTTCGCTATTGTTGAAATCGACCATGAATATATATGAATAAGCGGTATGACACATTTTTATAGTAGTTGGAATGCGTGGAATCAACTATTTTTGATAAACTGCGTGGTATCATATCAAGAGATGTTTCCCTCATTTTGATGATTGCTGTGAACAGTTTTTTCCATTATTTGGCCTTACAGTCAATATGCGACAAGAAAATGATAAGATTTTGATAACAATTAAAATATCATTTAATTGACAAAATTTGGGAGAATCTCGGTTTTGTCACCAACTGCCAGTAAGAAGGATGCTTCAGGCATTACCTATCTGTAGGTCAGTCTGCACTTGCAGACTGCACGTTTAGATGGCCCTGGAGTCTTCCGATCTCCTTTAGTAGTGCGCAACGGACCTACTACTGTTGTTTATAGATGCTTGCCACAATAATTTTATGATTGTTATGTATAGTTTTCTTTCAAAATGCGACCTCAACACTAATTTTCAGTCTAAGTTTATTCCGGAGTTGTTCACTGTTATGTCCTAACCTCGTCCTTGATTTGAAAGGAAATCTCAGTCTTGTCCCCGAGTCGGTAAGAAGGATAACGCCCTTACGGAAAGTCATGCGCACTTGCAGACTATGCAGGTTTAGATAGATTGTGATGAATATCCAAGGCTTCCGTAGTGATTTTGTTCAGTAGTATGCCAGTGATAGTAGGCACTATTGTCAGGTTTCATATCGTTTTTAAACTAACCAGAAAAAGTCACTGGGCAAGGTCGTTATCTAAAAATATTGTTTTGAACCAGTTTACTGCAGTTGTATATGTGTCATTTTGGGTATGATGTCTTAGTGGGCATGACAATGAAGGATCGCAACTGGTATTCGGTACAGACACAGTCGTTTCAGTGTCATTATCATCTTAGTTTTGGAGTTTCATGATTTTCGTTATTTTTATTGAACATAGCCTCTCATATCATAGTATTTTAAGAAAAAGGAAAATTTTCAAACCTAGCCCCTGATTAAATTATTATATGGTTAACTTGGGTTGGGTCTTTTAAATATGATTCATTTATGGACACGTGTCAAATCCTGAAAGTTTAAAACCGTGTATGCACTGCGCGTGTGTAGTTAGTGATGTCCGACTAACGTGAATATTTAAGTGGCTTTTGCTTACACTTTTATAACGGAATATGATGGCTCAACTTGAATACAAGTATGAAATTACTTGGACAGTTTTAATTCGCTGTATTTGCCTTTAATACGATTTTAAATAGCCGTGTAGATTATTTGGTCATTTGAGTGAATTAATTTAAACATAATTACCTTCTGACGCAGCCCGTGAGATATGGGAAGATGAAGGACAAAGAAATTAGGTGGGTGTGATAAACTTAGATGATAGTTTAGCCGAGTTGCGGGTAGAGAGGTACCACTTCTGTTAGGGGTCCACGGGCTCAATCCCACTAAGTGAGCTTGAGGCAATCAGAGCTAATGGAGAGTTAGAGTTAGATCGCTTCCGCCTTATTACAAGGAAAATGAGACTGTACGCTATCCTAAAATTACATTCTTTGCTTATTTAACTCAGAAAGGCAAGCCGCCTTGTAAACTTCGATTACGGCTAAACAGTAAATACCAATAACTAAGCAATTTCAATTATAAGAGTGTCGGGGATCTGTGAACGAATTTGCTCCCCTTTGTCCGCGTTAATTGAGTGACTGGGGAGCGAAAAAAGGGCTACCCACCCCATTTGTCACCCATAGGGCGGAGAGTGGAGAGAACAACTGTTTGCAGACTCCAATGGCAAAAAGTCGCCGAAGAATGGAAGAATCGAGGTCCGAAACGGGTTTTACCATCGATCCATATTCGAAGATAGCGTGACCTGTGGGTTTTGATTACAGCTTCTGTGTGCATGTGGCAACACATACGCATAATCAATCGTATGAAATGTTACTAGGCTTGCATAGAAACAGCACTAAAATACCATACAATTGAAATGGAAAAAAAGCATTTAGCTAATACGAGAAATAATTTAATTGAAAACAAAACAAGGAAAATTCTGCTAAGAAAAATCCCATTTAATGAGCTTTCGACTTTATGTTAAGCCCTGTGTAAAGTAAGTTGGATTATTCTGAAAGACAAAATCAATCCAGATTAATAAACCTACCTTGGAAATATCCGGAGAATGCAAAGCACCGCTATTCCTGAACAGATCCAATAAAAGTTTTTCTTCTTTTCAATTACATAATTTTTCTTACGTACCCTTGAATTAAAAAATTTTTGAATGCCGTCAAGAGAAGAGAAGTGAAAGATTGAACTTTAATATAAAATTAGGTAAACGTAGAAATTTCACATCAATGGTCTCAAATATACTGTTGGTATTGTTCTTTTCATCTACGTTCTGTGCTAGCCATACTTTTTACTAAACAATAGAACCCCCCCCCCCTTGTGTTAAGAAACAGGTTCTAAGTAGGGTTGCCATTTCTTTACATTTATCAATCATACTACACCGAGATTTACTAGTCCCAATACGCTTTAACACTTATACAATAAAAAGCCAATCTGCACTCAAAAGATGACCCCATTGAACCTACTGCCGCAGCAACGCTCACATATCATCCTTAGCCAAACCTTCTACTGAACATAAAATAATGTTATTTCTTTGTGAGCAATATGTTAAGCAAGGTTTGTGTCTGTTAACGGCAAAAGGTATATGGGTAGTTAAACTGTATACACCTTTTAATTGAACAGTTAGTACAAACCCTGTGCTAAATATTTATTCTACATTAGTTGCATCTGTAACTTTGGGTATAACACCACTGAAGGTGGCAAAACGCGTTTGTCAGTTAAATAAGCGAGGGTAGGAGGACCAGGATGATCGGAAACGACCAAACTTCAGAATTATCACATCTGCATGGTTTAGGAATAAATCTTTGAGTACAAATGGTAGATAATATTGTTAAACTTAACTTAAATAAAAGCGTTGTCTAATTGTCTAATCTGGCTCGGGATTTATCCCAAATGGTCGACAATGCCATACTAGCAGGATAGACGGACTAGGATGATCGGAAAAGACCAAACTTCAGGTTTTTAACACCTGTAGAAAAATCTCACCGTACATATGTTTGGTAAAAATATTAATCCTTTGGGAAGAGAGCTTTAAGTGTAACAATAAAACAAAATGTGACACCTGGTTTGTACCTTATGCTCTATAGTGCCAAACCGAGGATAGGCGGACCAATATGATCAGAAACAACCAAAAATAATTGATTATAATTCAGTGGAAAGCTGTGACACATTATCTGTCTCATATGTCTATAACGCCGGTCTACCGGGAGTAGTAGTACAGTACACTCCAATCAACAAAGACTGTGGTGGCCTCAACAAGCAAACGTAAAAATGGTGCCAAAACGTCTCCAAAACGTCCTTAAAATCTCCTTCACCCAGCAGAATTCAACAAATCCCACAACACATACAAATATTGCTCGATGATTTTATTTTAAAACACTCACATACGCACACACGTGTTTCCGTCGATGGTTTGTGGCAGATTGCCGAACAACAAAGTTTGCGGTGATGGGCTGTGGCGAATTTGTTACAAGTCGTGTAATTTATTCCCTAGAAGTCTGAAGGGTCTGCCTCCGATAATTAGAGGCTCGCCCCCAGCTCCTCCTTTGACTAATAACTCGCCCCGAATTTTCCCTCAAACGCCTCTCATTAAATAAAAATTGAGTCAGTCTTTGCCCCCTTGACGAAGTCACTGAGGGCCTTTTTGAAAACATTTCACACCAAATATATTCTTTCGTGATAAATTCACTTTTTCCCTTATACTTTATCCTTTGATCATTTTTTTAATGACTTAAAAAATGTGCCTATAGGTTAGTAGTAAAAAGTTAGTGGCAGCTATAATTGTTTATTACTCTAATTTATATGGTCAATTTAATATAATTATTTTGGTTTAATAAACAGTTTTACAAACTAATAAGTTACAGCTTTCCAATAGTAATTTTTCACAGGTGCTGTCTAGATCGATATGCCGACTAGATCTTACACACTGTTACCGCCACAAACTCATTATTTTAACTTTTATTCAATTAACTGGTTATACGTTTATGATATTTATTATGGATCAGTACACAATGAGTAAAAGCGTACGACAAATGTTTTGACTGTTTTTTAAGTGGTCTGTAAGTCCGCACTGGAACACGGTCGAAATGGTTAAGAAGAGAGAAGAACCTTGAAAAATGAAGTCCCGGGGGATAGTAGTAACCCTAAACGGAAACCAAAGCATAGATAACATTATGAAAAAGTAAACACCGGCTGTATATTTATTCAGGTCTTATGTGTTTACATTCCAAAGTATACCCTCCTCAAGTGGCCGGAGTGATAAGGATCTCCTTATTCCTCGGCTTTGTGAGAGACAGATTCTGGGCCGAACTCTGCTCTCAATCTTACATTTTCTCTCTGAGATTCTTTCTATTTTCGTTTTCTCCATATTACAACGCTAAAAGATACGAATTTATTTTTTCTTTTCTGAAATTATTATTATGAATGTCGTTCCGATTAATATTTAAATACTGCGACGGTTCATAGTACATTACATGTGTGTGGGTATTTCCATTTTCATACTTTCAAAACACTGAAAGTACGGACAGCACTATACCACGTGGACTCATGTTAGACAGCAGCCGGTACGGATTAAAAGACGAGGAGGTCTCGAAGTTATCGTCGTTTAACCCAAAATGGACAGTTCTCGAGATATTGTAGGGAAGGTTTAAGCACTAGAGTTTGGCTGGATCGGAGGGTTGAATTGAACTTCAACTCATTGAGTATAGTCAGGTTATTGACATAGTGAAGAGCTTGGTCTGATGTGGAAAAACGTGATATCGAACCCAAGGAGACCAGCAACCCAAGAACATCGTAAACGTCATATTTTTTATAAAAACGTTTTTTAGTTGGTAACAAAAATTAGATATATTCTTCTCATGGCACGGCCAGCTAGGGGACCTGATTTGACCCCACTAGATTTTTACACATGAGGAACTCTGAAAAATGCAGTGTACAGCACACCCATCGAAACGAGGGAACAGCTCATAGAGAAAATTGCAATCACTTGCAATGACATGAGGAAGAGAAAGGAAGAAGTCCTCCATGCATGTCCTCATGTCGGTTGCTCTACGTTCACGTGTGTATCCAATACGAAGGAAAGTATTTCGAGCATCAGTTGATTTGCAAAAAATGCATAATTGAATGAAGTTTCATTTTCATTGTAATTTTTTTAATTGTGCACACTTTATGAGAAGAAAATATCTGATTTTTGTTACCAATTAATTATGACAATTAAAAATTATGACATGTAGGATGTTCTTGGGTTGCCTCTCTCCTTGGTTTCGTTTTTCAACCATGTAAAGGAGTTTCATTTCTACCGAAACCTTACGTGAAAAGATTAATTAATTTAAAGAAGTAATTTGGTCAATAGAACCCTAAATATAATGGATCTTGTAAAGGAGATTTTACTAAGAGAAATTCTAAAAAATGTAAAAGTAAGTATGTACTTAGATAAGTTTCTAAAATAAGGCAACTTTGGTGAAATTCTCGAAAAAGAGTCACACAAAAAAACTGGTTTTGCTATTTGTTATTCTTTGAGAGGCTAATGTGTATTCAGAAGCGCTAATTTTTCAACGAAAATGTTGTTATATTGAGGAAAATTTGATGTAGTTTGCAAAATAAAGGTCAGATTTGTATTTTAATGACGCCAAAATTGAGAAATTATTATTTTATTTAAACAAAATGTGAATTTAGACTAAAATCACAAAAAGTAAATCTCTCAGTAAAGAGTCAAGATAGAAATCTCGTTCTGGTGGCACTGAACTACGTTCATCCCTGTAACACTCTGTATATACAGCACACAGACATCTGAGAGGACCTCTACAGACATGTTCAACTCCATTTGTATGTTATGCAATGAGGAGGAAAAAACTGCCACCCAAATCAATTTTTGCAGACCTTAATTGGTGCAGGCCAGGACATTTTAGACGGTTTACTAAGATGTCATCAAGTGATTTTGCTTGAGTTTAGAGGAAAATACGAGGGAAAAATATAATAACTTTGTTGGGTTTAGGGAGTGGGTGAATGGTTAGTAATAATGCCCCTGCCCTAGGTCCTATTAAGTTCTCAATTTCTCGTCAACAAGCAGTTTATTATTTTTCATGACTACTTTGTTTCGATCTGTTTTAAAATCTCAAAAGATAAAGTTTCGATTTAGCTCTTCGGACTTGAGAAGGATGATGTTTAAATAACATATGTTAATAATCTTTGTATTAGATAAGTTGGCATTTAGGGTACTTTAATACAGGGTTTCTCAAGTATTTTTTATTTATTTTTGTCTGTTTGTTATTTTTGTACTGGATTAGTTTACATGATTTACTTTGTTAATGAAATATTTTAAAGTGAAATTGACCCTAAGGGGCCCCTTCTTTTACTGGATTTTCTTTTGTAACTGTATTCATAGTTTCCTTTCTTTCAAAATTGTATTGATGTACAGAATCTCCATTTTCAATAATTTATAAATGATGTTTTTATTCCGACCAAACTTATATAAAAACCTATTGATCCTCTTATTTGGTCGGTTGGCATTTACGTTGTGGATTTGTCAATCTTAAACGGTTTCCTCGGTCAGACTTATTAATTGTCGTCAACCTCGAAACAAACATCAGGAGATTAATTTCTTATGAGAATCCCATTAAAACCGTACAATTTGTTTTGAAAACAAGATACTGAATAATTAGTGAGACGGGGGTGAGTGGTGTCGCGTTAAATGAGCACGGCCGAAGGGATGTCGGGAGGGGTGTTTCCCTACTGGCGACACCCACTACAACTAACCTCCTATTAACTTGTTTACTTTATACAACTTTACGGCTTTTTAAACCGTAACCGTAGGCATATGTTTATCCTCCGGGGCATTGGAACTGCGTCCTGAGGTGGATATTTAGTTGATGATGGAATTAGAACCTAAAACTATGAAAAAAATTTTATTGACAAATCACCCTCTGATTCTAAACATAAACCGTTATTAAAATGATAAAAAATGACCGTTTTATCTTAAAAAATCCCCATGATGTTTTTTAAATTTTTTACCATTACTTAACCTCTTCGTAAAGCATTATGTAGGTATACCTCCTTGGACAAGAAGGACACAGGAATAGACTGGATATTGTTGAAATTTTGTTGTAAACGTTGGAATAAAATCTAGCCAAAAAGTAAGAATTATTCACGTTTAACCATTTTTAACACAACTTCAAAAATAACAAAAATAAACCAGCGAGAATAAACGGACCCAGTGATCAGCGTTGATCACGGTTCAACGCACACGTAATATGTAAATGGGGCATATGGAAAATAACCCTCCCTTTTGCTAGGGTTAATAGTTCGTGGAAAAAAACGTTCAACATGTGTTATTTTACCCCGCAGACCAACTACCACAAATTTATTTTCCTGCTTTTAATAAAGCAGGTCAAGTATCTTCTGTGTAATATATAAAGTAGCTAGCATGTCTACTTAGTAAATCAGGGTACTCACGCAGCCATTGTATATTATTAATTGTGTTATTAAGAACAAATAATCAATGCTAATTCGTTATTCCCAAAACAAAGATATATGTGAAACACTGTGTAAATATACAAAAAAAAAATTACTGACCTTCATTATAGATTTCTAGACAGAAATTTAAGGTATTCACGGAATCGTTACATCGTGTTAAATGTGTTATTTAGTGATTAAGAAAAAATAATATATTTTAATAAGTTATTCCGACAACAAAGATATATCAGAAATATTATGTAAAAAAAAATTTACTGACTTTCTTGATAGATTTCTAGACGGAAATTTAAGGTTTTAACGGAACCGTTGTATCGTGTTAAATGTGTTATTTAGCGATTAAGAACAACTAATAGATTTTTAATAAGTTATTCCAACAACAAAGATATATCAAAAATATTGTGTAAATAAAAAAAATTTACTCACCTTCATGATAGATTTCTAGGCGGAATTTAAAATATTCGCGGAACCGTTGCATCGTGTTAAATGTGTTATTTAGCGATTAAGAACAAATACTGGATTTTAACAAGTTATTCCAATAATAAATATATATCAGAAATATTGTGTAAATAAGTTTAAAAAAAATATTTACTGACCTTCCCGATAGATTTCTAAACGGAAAGTTAATGTATACACGGAATCGTGTTAAATGTGCTATTTGCGATTAAGAACAAATAATGGATTTTAATTGATTGATTAATTAAGTTTTATATGAAGATAAGTGCACGAATTTTTGATATTTTCATTTTAAATATTCTGGATAAATTATTTTTTAATAAATGTATTTCTTTCACACAACGCCTTATTGCAAATTATTTGATGACATTGAATTTTATCCAGTTCTACGTCCTAACCCACCCATTATAAGCAACTAATTAGTATGTATTAGTATTGTTTGTTAGTTAGTAGTAGATTAGATAAAAGTACAAAATATTACGCTACTACTCACCACTGACGATGTCAAACAGCAGAAACGCGTCAAGTAGAAACCCGAATGATCTGAAACGATAGAAATACAATATTTTTTAAATTTGCACGTACGTAAAAAAACATATTATTTAGTAACAAATTAAATAATATTTTTAACATAAAAAAGAAATTACGTGTAATAACATGAATCGCATTTCGTTCCGATTGTATTGTTATGGTTAATTGATTGATAATTAAATTGTCCGTTTAATTTTTTTTACATACATATATTTGATACACCTGTTAAATTAAATTAATTTAATGTTAAATATGCTTGTTCGTATATAAATTATAGGGTGAAGGTTTAAAAAAAAGTTGTGGATCTTTCGAGTAATTGGATAAAGTGGCCAGTCAGGACGAAAGTTATGAGAGTTGATCTGTGTGTACTTCTTTTAAAGTGAGTTAAAAGTCAGTTAAACTCGAGTTAATAGTACTGAGGTTGTGAAATGTTCGACGGAAGTGGAAAAGTGGAAACATGGCACCGACGAAATATTCCGGGCCCGAGTTTCCTGTGAGCAGATTTCGGTCGATATCGGGGGCACAGATGTCGAGGGAGGCTCACTTTACAGCTCTCCTGTAATCAACTAGTGACGTTCCAGCCCGCCCAACCTCTAATCCAATCAAACCCCATTTATATTTGATACCCATGGAAGAAGAATCTCAGCAACCGTGCCATCGAACGCTCTTCACCACGGCGCATTCGCATAAACCTATAAGCGTTGTCATTTTTCTTTAGCCTAAAATAAAATAATTACGGTAATTACCTGCTAGTTTTGTCAATTGCCAAGTAGGTATACATTTTAACACAGAATTGAATTTAAAGACTATTTATGCAAATTTTCTTTGACACGGGATGAGTCCAAATAATTACTTATAATAAGTAAAAGTAATTAAATAATTAAATTCAACGTCCAGTTACCATTATACATTTTAAATTGCATATTGGTCAAACTTTATCAATTAAAATACATAAAAATTCTTGGAATCATATCGCACACCCACAAGAAAAGAGACACAACTCAAAAAAAGGAAATTTTACAGAAAAGACGGATGGAAGTTTACTTTTTTTCTTATTAATTAAGCGCATGCAATTACGGTTGTTGGCAATAAAAACTGTCATGATTCATCAATATTGTCATTCCTTTGTCCAAGACTTAAGCGAAGAAATAGTTACATATTATAAAGAAAAGTAATTACATTCAATTAATTAATCTTTATGTAAGGTATTGGCTGAAATGAATAAGTTAGCGTCACGAGGGGGATTCGAACCCACGACCTTCGGCTCAATACGCCACTGCTCTAACCACTTGAGCTAACGTGACTTCATTTCAGTCAATACCTTACATAAAGAATTAATTGAAAGAAGTTATTTGGTCAATCAGACCACGAATACAATAGATTTAAAAAGTAATTACATTCTACTTCGATTTAAAATTTTAAATTATACATTGGTCTAACATTATCAATTAAAAAATAGAATGATTCTTGGAACCATATCGCACACCCTCAAGAAAAATGACACAACTCAAAAAAAGAAAAATTTACAAGTCGTTTCCTTTTTTTACATATTTATTAAGCACAGGCAATTACAGCTGTTGGCAATAAAAACTATCATTATTCATCAATATTGTCATTCGTTTCTCAAAGACATAAGCGAAGAAATAATTACATTTTAAAAATAAAAGTAATTACGATCAACTTCGATTTAAAATTATACATTTTAAATTGTATATTGGTCTAACATTATCAATTAAAGCACATGATGATTCTGGGAATCATATCACACACCCACAAGAAAAGTGACACAAATCAAAAAAAGAAAATTTTACAGGAGAGACAGATAGTCGTTTCTTTTTTTACTTATATATAAAGCACAGGCAATTACGGTTGTTAGCAATAAAAACTATCATGATTCATCAATACTGTCATTCTTATGTACAGGACTTAAGCGAAAACACAAAACTATAAAATTCCAGCTGTATACTCCTAAAAAACTTCCCATTTTTGAGTTGTGACACTTTTATTGTTTATATTGGCTCTCGGTATATTAAATTTGCTTGCTCTAACGATAATGAATGAATGACTCTAAGGGTATCAATTTCTTTGTGATAGTAATAGACAACATACAAACTAAACAAACGAGCATAAATATCCATATAGAAAGTTTTACTAAGATTATTTTTGACCATGTGCTTTCCACCTGGAGTCAGGGCTAATTAGTTAAATTCATTAGATTTCGTGGTCCGATTGACCAAATAACATCTTTCATGAAAATAATTCAGGGTCTCTCATCATTCAAGAACAAACAATTAATCGTTACAAATTAACAAACGAGAATACACAAACAACACTTAACCAAAAACTTGGAATAACTTTCCAGAACACGCTTGCAAATTTAAGATAAATATCTCGAAAGAAGTTTCACGTATTCGTACTATCCAAATAGCACAAAACAAATTAAACACAATGCTACAATTGCAAGTGAGTTAAATAAATTTCTGACGCTAGTTTTGCTTCATAAACCTATTCAAATTTACACTTTGGTTTACTTTCGAGGGTAAATTCTTACAGTGAAAGTGTTTACAAATTTAACAGAAAGAATGACAACGGATCTGCTAACCAGCGTGCCATTGTGCTATTTCAAAAACATTTCTAAGTTTAGGTGTTATTTGCTCAGCTAGAGTTCACAAAATAATAAGAAAGGAAGGCACAAATTTCTTTGATTAAGGACCAAAAAAGTTGGCTAAAATACAATTTCATCAAATGATTTGTAATAAGGTTTAACAGGGGGGGGGGGGGCGTCGGTGGCCGCAACGGTTTAGGCGTTGACACGGCGCCCATCACTGTAAGGTAAAGGTCCCAAGTTCGAGTCCAGCGGTCCTGCATTTGAACCCGACATACTTACAAATGGGCTTTTTTCAAACACCAGCACCCCGAGGGGTGGTTGGAAAAAAAAAGTTTGACCAAATAATCTAGCAAATAGGTCTATAAACTTATCTTTGCGATTAAAGAAAAGATTCATTCCTATAACTAAATTAATCTTTTTCCGTAAAGTTTGGGTTGAAACGAAAAAGTGTCACGAGCGGGATTCGAACCCACGACCTTCGGCTCAATACGCCGCTGCTGCGTGGGTTCGAATCCCGCTCGTGACACTAACTTTTTCAATCAAAACCTTACATACAAAGATTAATTAATTGTAAGAAGTAATTTGGTCAATCAGACCACTAAATATAATGTAGTTATAAATGAAGAACAATAATTCACAAAACCTATTCCAAATCCTTTGTATAACATGCCTGAATACTTTAGCAAATTTAACAGATGAAGATCTAGACAGGTCATCTAAGTATATTGAATCCTAATAGCACAAAAGAATATTAACACAATACTATGATTGTGGATTACGTGTCAGGAAAATTTCTGACGTTAGTATTACTTCATAAACACTTTTAAGGTTTTAAGGTTAAACTAAGTTAAAAGTTTAGGCTTTTTGTAGTCATGTGCTTACAAAATGAACTGAAAAATGGTAAATCCTCTTCTAAGGTTACTTAATCTACATTAATACCATGTTTTATTTTTTATCATCGTTTTCACGAGATAATCAGAATGACACAAGTTAGTCTGCGAAAGAAAGGGGTCAAAGGCTGAGTAAAATAGATTTTACCCAATGATTTCTCATAGGCAATATTAAACGGATCATCTATCAAATTACTCACCCTTGGCATTTAAAAGAAGTTAATTAATATCCAGATGAGTGCAGTGCGAAAGGTCCTAAAGCCTCTTAAACAACGAATCTCCAATCGTAAACGCTATTGTCTTAATCAACAATGCATCACAACAAACCGAGGATAAGGGTTCATCGATCGTTAAAAGTTACAGCCTAATACATATCTGAAGAGGCGTTTAAGAGCTTAGTCGCGTACAATCGCTTCGCATCGTTATTCACCACGGCGACCGAGTAACAGTTTATTGCGCTTACTTTACTGATTATGTGACTACGACGAAATACTTCTAAGTAAGTATAGTAAAAGTAGTAGGAACGGAGGAAAAATCGAAGGAAAATTAGAATCCGCTATTTTAGCTATTTATGGCTATTTATTACTATGGCTATATCCGAAGATTACGTTAATTATCAAAAAATACGGTACTGTAAAATTGGAACGTGTCACTATATAGTAATCTTTTTGGCTAATCCTTAATAACCTTAATACCCTTACCGATTTCCGATTTATAAAAGCTCAAATACATACACGAGTGAATAAAGTTGAGGCTATCACTTCTCGCATTCCACCGGAAATTTCAGCTTTGTAATTGATAATAAATTAATTAACAGCCCGGGGTCCCTCGGTCCAGACATTGAGGTTGGGCTCCAGGAAATACGAACATTTCAACCTCAACAAAATCAGTTCTTAAAATCAAACCTATTCATAGGGATGAGCATCGATAAAAAACATCGATGGTCACCATCGATTAAACATCGGAACCTCACCATCGATGGTGGTACGACCATCGACTCTATAGTGCACATCGATGATTTTTTGAGTACTCATTACTCAAACCACAAATTATTTTCATATGCATACATTTTTATGTGCCACTTTAGAAACATAACCTAATTTTTCAATCTTCGCCATTTCTGAACCTTTATAGGAACTTGATTAATAAAAATTAGGTTTATTTTTAATAACATTTATTAGGAATTATTTTTGCCTTTGGTCTCATTTGTAGTTGTATATAGATCTCTCGGTCCCTTTTAAATAAAAGATTGTTAAAGTATTTTGGGCCTGTGAATTTTATTCAAAATACCTCCTTGTTTTTCTTCCAAACTTTGGAAAACATCCATAATCCACTCAAGCCCAATTCCTTCCTTGCACAAAAAAAAAGATAAAGGTTTAACATGTACGTAACTAAAATCAACCATATCCTTAATTTATTAGAATTAATGTATCCAAATTTGACAATGAAACACTACCACATCTCCGGAACGAAATTTAAAAAACATAGCTCTAAAGCCAAGGTATCCTCTAAACGATTTCTGGTTTTCGAAATAATCTGTCCAGCTTTGGAAAATAATCGTTCAAAAGGAACAGATGTGCCACTAAGGCAACAAATCGAACAACTCCTGACAAGCTCTGATAGGTCACTTTCATATCAGAAGAATATGGGTCATTCCTTATTCACAAAAGTGGAAATTAGGAAAACTTTATAAAACATCGACAGCTCACTATCGATGGTCAAAAAACAACGACACAGAAACATCGATGTTGAAAACATCGAAAATCAGTAGCATACCATCGATATTTTCTAAACTGATATTCTCACTCAATCTTATATACACTCTTTTTTATTTATATACCATTCACTCAGTTAGGAGGTGAAATTCTTAATTATCCTCCATCACCCTTAACACCTATTATAATAGCCTAATGATGGGATACATTCCGCCATAGTCCCTCTCACTAAACATTTACGCCAAAAAATACATTCATTCTGGGTACACAATATTGGCACTGTATACAACCCTGTTTTCTCAAAAAATCGGAACAGAGGGCCCAAATACTCGTTGCCGTGCTCAAACACAATTCTCATGGAATTCTTTTTTTAAATTTAAACTTATTTGTTACCTATACATGATCGTATACCATACACATATGTATAGGTGATTATATTAAACAGCACAACACTAGCACTAATGCCACCACTGTACCGGTAGAATACATGCTGGCACTCAATGTGAATGATTAGGTATCAAGGAGGTCCCGAGGCCATCGTCGGTTGAGGCAACGTGGTGGGTTGTCAGGAAAGGAATGAGGGGATAGGGCTCTAGAAGTATGGTTAGTATGGTTCGAAAGGTTTGGAATCTGGACCGGATGTTCGCTGAAAAAAGGAATGTTGAGGTCTTTGTGGATAGTGAGGTTAGTGACATAAAAAGGTGCTTTGACAATTTGTCTAAGGACTTTCGGTTGGAAGGACTGGACGCGCTGGATATTGGATGGCTTGGCAGTACCCCACAGTTATACTCCGTTAGTCCATGTTGGTCTTAGTAAAGTCTCGTACAGTGTTACCTTTGTCTTAGTTTTCAAAGTCTATTTCGGTCTTAGAAATCTTCGTAATAGTCCAAATCTTGTATTAATTTATTGCTTTTTAAGACTTGTATGGGGATTCGACGTCAGTCTGCTGTCGAGATTTAGTCCCAGTTAACTGACTTGTTTGGAAACTGGTATCTCTTTGTTGTTGATGTTCAATGAAGGGCAAGATTTTCAGCGTAAAAGTACACGGAGTGTATTTTTCTATGGAATCCCTACACGCTCTCTATATGGAGCCAAAGAATTACATAAAAGAAGACAGAAAACGAGATAACAAACAGCAGTTCATACAATAAAAACCCAACATCGCTACCGTGTGCAAGCACAATTCTCATATCGGGTGGTATCCTACACGCTCTCGATATGGATCCAAGGAAGGGCAACATTCAAATAACTGGAACACAAATATTCCACCATCGGCCCTTTCAAACTACACGTTCACGCTAATAAATACATTCACTCTCACGCGCTAGGGACACAGAACTATCAGTACTATGTACAATAAAACAGCCCTATTTTCGCCAAGAATCAGAATAAGGGACTGAAATATTCGTTACCGTGCTCAAGCACAACTCTCATATCGTGAGGCATTCCTGTAAGCTTTCTATATGGATACAAGGATGGGCAACCTTCAATTAAGTGCTACTCAATGTTCCACCATTAGTCTTCTCAAACTACACCTTCACGCTAATAAGTGCATTGACTCAAAATATGTACGAAAAGAGTATGTATCAAGCACTACTTACTATAAAAAAAACTTTTCCCTCTAAAATTCAAACCCCAGTACTCGCTGCTGTGTTCAAGCACAATTTTCATTTCGCAGTGGCATTTCTACACGCTCTTTATACGGAGTCGAAGAATGAACCTTCGATTAAGTGGGCACATCGAGCAACCTTTTTCCGCATGCCGGACACGGGTGAGGATGACCTTCTACGAGACAGATCCTCTGAGGGCCATCTATTGACTCTTGATACGTGAAAGCTTTTCTTCCAATCCGGTCTACCGACGTTCTTTTAATTATATTTTTTATTGTATTTTTAGCTTCAATAGTACCCTGTTAATACCCTTAGTTTATATACTATTTCATTATGTATTTGACTACTTTTTATTTTATTTTGACAAGTTAAAACATTTAATTTCATCCATGATTTCAAAGATCTTTTCATTTATATTATTGATATGTTTGTGCTGTTTATGTTTTATGTATTGATTTATACAAATTCAACCATTCGATGAGTGGCTTTTGGACGAGAGGCACAGTTAGGTTTATCATTCACCTAAGTGCTGAGAAAGTAGAACGTATTTTATTTCACTATTTTATAGAAAGTAGTGAAGAACGCAAGGATGAAAAGAGATAAATCGTGACAATGCTTTGTATAACAATGAATGTTGCCGGACAAGACTTATTATTCTCATCGCATGCAGCCAAGTCCCATAGAAAAACGGCTTCTTGTTTAGTCATCAGATTATTTGTTTATTTTTAAAGGAAGAAAGGCGAACGAGTTAATTTCTAGAGTAATCAACATGTCAACCTGGACAAATAGTTACAATCGTAATTCAATCGTTACAACGTGGTAAATGTGATATTGTGTTATAAAGATATGTAATATAAATGAACGCTCTTTTGAGTTTTTACTTGCTAAATGTGCTAATTTGTTCGGAAAGGTTTTTCAAGGGTTATAATTGTTATCTTTTTATCTAGTAACTCGTCGTTGTCTCTGAAGGTTCTGCGATGTTCTTTGAATCAATGTTTTTATTGTCTTCCAGTCTGTCCAATGTGTGTGTCTCCGTATTGACGTATGATGCTGTAAACACCGTTATTGTCTTGCGGGTCAGCTGTGTCTATGTTTCTTTTAACCTGGGTTACTGTTGGTCTTTAGTGCTGTTTTTCGTCCGAGTTTTAAACAAGTTCGTTAGTCTGAAGGTTTGTTTTCCACTTTACGTGAATGGTGTCCATTTTTTGTTTACAGTTATTTGTTGTAATTTTCAGTGTTGCGTGGGATTGTTTTTAGCCTATGGATCTTGTATCATAGTGCTGAAAGTTTGTATTGGTTTGGGAGGTTGAATTGTGCGTTTATGACTTCGGTTGCAATGTTTTTTTTTTGTATTATATAGAATTCGATCTTATTGTTGGTGACTGTCTGTTGTTGGACCCAATGACATATAAACCCTGTTGAACAAAGTGACAGAATTCCTCACTGAAGATGGCGCAAGAAACGCCCTTGAGTAATTCAACAAACCCGTGAGTGAAGACTTACTCAATAAGTGACCCTATGCCGGTTCGGCATGAGTTCACCGATTCACAGACCAACTCACACATCATCTTTATAATGCTTTATTTTGAACAGACTCACCATATGAATTGCTTTTTTTTAATTAATACGCTGTTGGGGATATCGAGGTGGCAAACAGCATACGAAATTTACTGTTGATGAAATATTGGTCTATTGTTTTGGTTTACCTGAAATGGAATTTTAATTCTCTAATCAATTTTTATTTGATGCTATCTCAGCCGTAAAATGGCCAGGGCGGTGAGCGCCGGATTTGGTCCATTGACATTGATGAGGGGTCAGCAGTCTCCCAACAACGACCAGTGGATAATTGTTGACGCTTTGAACCCTTATCACGGGATAAAAAAAAATTAATTAACTTCCATCTCGCCATACATACTCGAAAAAACAAAAAACAAATAAAAAACAACGTTTCAACTGATTTGAAAACCATTGTCTAAGTTAACATGTGTCGATTAGATATCTTGCATTTGAAAATCTATTAAACACATGCATAGCTTGTTTCAAAATTTTAAAAATTAGATTTTTGGTTAATGATTCGAAATCTTAATTTACTGTTCTGGCCGTCCTGAAGAGAAGATGGAGAAGGTGGCAAAGGGTGGGTCCAAACAAAAGAGAGCTTCGAAAACCACTGGGGAATTCAAAGACACGGCCCGCCAATTGATGAACGTCGAGGGGGCCATCGAAGAACTAAACAGGGAAGCAGTCCGCCATGAACACCGGGGTCTTGTCGCCAGGCAGGGTGCCAGGGATCTTTTGGAAGAAGGGAAAAAGAAAGAAGCGAGAACTTTGATCGAACAGGTAAAATATTCGGTTTAATACAATTTATATAAAATTTATCTAAATTTGTCCCTCTTTCTATTTCTCGTAACGTTTCCGATCAAGGCCAAACGATTTTACATTATTTCAAAAACGTATCGAATAAAAAATCAACTGTTTCAATTTTTAAAATAAAAATGTTAACATGGTAAAAGTTTAAATCGACATTCTCTTTTAAAACTTTATCCAACTGAATCCAATTCTGTGCTGACTAAACCTTTCATTATAGAGCGTATGGGTCTATCCTTTCTCTGTAGGGGAGTGTCTTAAATTGCCCTGCGAGTTCTTTATTTCCAAACGAAGGTTTAACAATGTTCAGAATCATTTATGTGATAAGATTTTATGAGAACTGTAGGATGATGAGTAGATAATTCGGCCTGGTCCTCCTATTATCACTGGTTTGGCAGATCAAACGCGAGTCTGCATCAATCTCTAGTTCTAGGTTTATGCTTTATTTGTTGAGTCGAGTTTGTTTTAAAAATTTTTTTGGGTTGTTGATCGACTTATAGGTTGGCTTTCCAAGAGTTTTGGGACTTCCTAGATGACAAGCCAGTTTGCCCGACGCGTTTCTAGCTGACATCTATCGTGGCTCTGACCAAAATTTGATTACATTAACTATCAGTGGAAATCTACCGCTGAAGATGGCGAAATGCAGAATCGCGCCTGATTGACTAATACAGCGAAGATAGTAGTAGGACCACACTTTTTAAAAATACAAGTCTACCACCTCACCGAATTGAGTTGAACTTATTTTAAAACGCACTCACATTTATGTCTATGAGCTGTAGCAGATTACCCCCCCAAAAAAATTCAATACAAAACAAAGGTTTTGTGGTTTAATGGAATTTTTTTGGGAAAAGTTTTGGTACTATCGTCTTTTGCCATCCTAGTCTGAGTACCTCAGAGATGTCTGGTAGGTACAATGATACAAAACAAATCTGGAACTGACGAAACGAAATACAAAAACACAACAAAAATACTTAAATTCCAATAAAATACATACACACCAAAATATCTAAACGAAATGGGCAACCCTACTTCATACTCGCAGAATCATTGTTATAATACTTCGAACAGAAATTCTTTTCCTTGCTTCAGTATTACTTGACTTTCCTAAATTGACAGCACATTTCAGATCGACAACAGAGATAACTAAGAACTACAGGCTGATAGTTAATGTAAATCAAATCAACTGCCCATCCAGACACTAAATGACACCATACAAACAAATGATTTCAAACACGAACTACCAACACTAAAAACATAGCATAAAACAACTGCTAAAACATAAACACAATAAACTGGTAAATGAAAGAAATACATACATTAAAACGTACATTAAAAGGACCGACTTTAGATAATAAATAAAATGACCAGAATGTTCTTCAGTAGTAACTAAACTACTACCTTGTTCGCTACTTTCCACGTTTTAAATGTGTACAAATCATATCAAACTGTCTTTTTTATTTACTTCAGAGTACTAAGTTTTAGGTATGGTCGAAAAATGGACGCACTGTATGAAAAGAAAGTTTTTTCTACAATTTAGGTTTTTCATTATATTTTAATTGTTTGGCAGATGCTGTCTGAAAGAAATTACGTTGTAGCCTGCGGTGTCACGTCGAGGAGGATCAAAAGGCTGTCGGAGGAAATTAAGGAGACCGCAAAGAGATCTGGTGGTATAACAAAGAGGGTTGCCAAAGCAATAGGTGATGTTGAGCTTTCTATTAAAGGGAGTGTTCTCGCCGAAATCGAGGAGGCTTTAAATTCCCTTGAGGCGGCGCTAAACCCACAACTCGAAAGGGCTTCTAGCGTCATCGAGCTGGTTTCGACTGTCAAAGCCATCGATATCGACCAGCTACAAAGAGAGCTGGAAGGAGAAATCTCCGTCCTTTCCAACCTTTCCCTGGGCAAGAGCATGTCGAACAGCGGTGGCTCTCGCTTCAACACAAGAAAGTACAAACTTGAGAAGAAACTGGACAGGGGGGATACCACCCCCGAGGTGAGGAATATCAAAACCGATTCCGAAACAGAAGAAGACACTCAGAGGACCGCGGTCGAAGAAGAAGACGAGGAAGACGACGACGACGAAGAAGAAGCCGAGGACGAGGAAGACGAAGAAGGAGAAGAAGACTCCGACGAAAGCGAAGACAACGCAAGGGATAGAAGTGATTCCGAAAGCCAATCGGAAACTGACTAAAAAATAACTATCGTTAAATAACAAAATTTATTTTCTTTAACCATGATCTATGTAAGTAAACTTGTTTGTTATGCCATCATGTAATATGTAGTTTAGTTATTTCGACTGCTCTGCCGTGGTAAGTAACACCAGGGATTGCTGCACGATTCTTACCAGTCCGCTGAACACAACTAATTTACATATTTTCTTGAATACTTCAGAGTAATTTTTATATTTTTTTTTCTTTGGATTATGGAGTTCTAGTTTAACGGAAAAAAAGAGCCCCAAAACTGGTTGAAATAAAGTTTTACAACAAAGACACCCGCTGAGGATAAAAGCCGGGGAGGAGGCAGTTGTTATACTCGCTTCTTTAGGTCTTTCGCAAGCTCCGATAGAATGTTCATGTATATGCGGCCATCAACACCCTTAACCCCTTGGGTCTAGCTCATTAAAACCCCTTTGGCACCCGCTCCACACCCCAGCCACAAGTAAAGCACCGCCGACCCAACTCGGCACGCCCTCTGCAATGTTTTTAATATTTGTCTATTAAATAATTTTACCTTAGATAAAGATGGAGATGTAATATAAAATGCGGGGTAATTTGCATAATGCGCCCTTTGAGAGCTATTGTATTCATTGTTTTGTACCTATAGCACACCAATGAGGCCAATTCATCAAGGAATTTAATTATTAGATCCGTGTTAGTGGGTATATTTCTTTTACAGTTACGTTGTACACCCCAAATCTTTCTTCCTGCGGATATGTGTAGTAGTAGTCTGGTAGTAGGTACAATGGGGGTGTTGAGTGATGTCAATCTTCCTCAAAGCCCACTCAGGCGGCAGTAGCCCGTTAGCAAGCCTGTTAAGCTTCTATGAGTCTTCCTACGAGATTTCTCCCTTTTCTACTTAAACTGTCGTCTAATCTTTGATATCTGCATTTGCCTAGTCAGAGTCTTTGGTGATCGTGCAATTGGGTCCTCCGATAAGGTTTAATTTTTCAGGCGACCCGAACAATTCCCAGTCCGGAAGTCCACAAGGGGAGGGATTTTTTAATATATTAAGTCTTGAACAACGTCTAGCAGTTTTACCACCTCGACCTTTTGCCTATGTAATGTACCAAGTATTTGCCGCGATCTATCACAGGATGTAAACTTTCATTTAGATAAACGGTAGGGAGTATTTTGCGTGTGAGAGAGAGTAAAGGACACGAATTGGGAGGATTACTGTATCGTTAGCAAATATCAATATTTAGGTCTGCCGTTTATGCTAAAATGCACCCTTGAAGAACACCTTTGTAGGATAGAGTCGAAGAGGTTGCGGTTCAGTTGCTAATATGGAAGAAATCAAATAGATACGGTTTTAGGATGAAATAATACTCACGAGAAAGAATGGACGCAGTGAAAAAAGTCTTGCACTATTGGATTGATGTTTTTTCCAGTCATTGCTCCGGCACCATTGGTTTTTGGTCTATGGGTATAAACATAATACGGGAAGTTTCGAACTTAATGAACTCCTGTCTACATTTATTCAGGGGTTCTGGTATCACTGAGTCCAGCTAGAGAAAGAACAATATTTGGTTTTCTATCGTCGAAGATGTTTCTTTCTGCACTAGAGGAACTTACAACCGTATTTTTTTAAGAGCAAGGATCGTCGTAAAGGAAAATCTAATATTTGCAATTTTGTCATATAAACTATTTTATATAAGATTATGTTTAGTAAGTAGGAAGTTTAGCGGATCTGCTAGTCCAAAAGCTTGTGTTTATAATTTAAGGGCATTCTTTTTTATCGACATCTATACTGCACATGGGACTGGACCGGAAGGCTCTTATAGCTATTCTGAGTCCGGTGTTTGATGGTATTGAAAAGATTTATTTTCTTTCCTACGGTACAACTATAAGCATTACAACCGTACTAAACTCTTACATCTAGATCTACGAGCATAAAGGACAATTTCGAATAATAAGACACCTTTTTCCCGAGAAAGTTGAAAAGCTCTATTACTGCAAGGAAGGAAAACATTTTAAATAGGTGGTATTATTAAAAATAGACGGAGGTAATAGATTTTTTTTGTCCTTATCCTCTGATATCCGGTCACAGTGATTTTACAGGTGTGACGGACGCACCCGCCACCACGATCCCAGACGGCCTCAGCCGGAGGAGGAGGGTTGATCCTTCATACCCTATTTTTGTACTGTGACCCCTTCAGGTATGTGGATAAAAACCATTACATTTAGACTGGCAAGGAAATGTCGACATCCCCAAGGTCCCTCACCCGTCGGGCCCAGGCCCCCAACTACCATGGCTACCCGCCCCCACCTGCAAACTGACTCAAACCTACAGTTTACACTCTCTCAAAAAATTGGACCTATGAGCTGATATGCTGATAAACATCTAAACATCCTATTGCCACAATTGTGTTAAAATCGAAATATTTGACTATCTCCTGACACATAAAAGATTGAAAAAGCCGTTGCCTTTGGTCACCATGTTCCATACATAGAAAGAATCCATGTCTTCGTACATGTCGCATATGCAGCAGTGGGGGGATGGTCTCAAGCCTATTCTATTCACATATGCCCCGCATATAGGTAATACATTATATTATAAAAATTGATAAGCAAAAAAATGGCTTCTTGAGTTCTGGAGGACTGATCTCTGGTGGCTTTTCCAGCCTACAGTCTCAAAGATATCTACAATATTTTGAACATATATTTCGCAACCATTTCCTTCAGATAGGGTTAAGTATTTAAGTTCAAATTGTATTGAACGATCGAAAGCGTGCTATTTAGGTCTAACACCCGGTTGCAGTAAATGAACGGTTGAAACTTGGAGATAGATACAGGGGCAAAAATTTCGCTTTATTTGTTATTCTCTGCTAATAGCTGGCTTCTTTACATGGCAAATAGTCTTGCATGCAACCCCTTGCCACAAACCCCGGATTAAAATAAGACTGCCTCCCTTCAATTACTACACCCCAATGGTGTCGCTAATCCCACCGGCCGACCTGTCCTGCTCCCCTTTTTCAGTCATGTGCAGATTCACAACTCCAGGATTTCTACAAGTGGGTCAGAACATTTTCGTTCATCAAGGATTGTTGGTCGATCTAAAAGTTAAGTGCGCTACAAGTTAATTAGTCTTTTTGCTTTTGTGTGCCTTTCACAAAAAGTACAGATCAAACTGTAAAGAGAAAAGTTTAAGGGAAAAGCTTCAAAATTATAAAGCCAAAATAAAATGTTCTACATTTTTCTGTAGTAAGTGGAAAATTAACAAAAAGGTTAATATTGAGATAAGAAATTACGGTAATTCATTCGGAGTAAACGGAACGTTAAATTGAAAATGCCATTTCAATAAGTAATGCTCTACTAAGTCGGATCAAAGGGCTAACTTGTGAGAGACTTCCAAAGGCGGCCCTGTTCCCTTTCTTGATTGGTTTTGCCGACTTGGCTAATGCTCGGGAAGGATTAGAATCTCATTGAAAGAAAATAAATGAGCCCTCCCCCAATTCGCTATTCACGGACCGCTCGGAAAACGGATAACGGTCTTGAAAAAATCTAAAATAAGAAAATTTGGCAGAAAATTGATATTAATATCCCACTCTTAAAAACTCCTCGGGGATTTTTGGAGATAATGGGCCACACAGTGATATACATATTTGAGTTTATTTTTAGACCCAGATAAGTCGAGATTACATCGAACGCAAAAAACTCTACGACAGAAAACAAGGACGTCTGACCTTTGAATATACACCCTATAAAATTAATTTCTTTTATATCCAATAATGCAAATTCAATGATTGTCAGGACACCAAAACAATGGTTCCTCCAACTGCCAACAGAAGATTGAAAGGAAAGAGACAAGACATACACGACGCGCTTTTTAGTAAAATATTGTCAGAACGAATATTATACATATTATTATTATTAAATTAAATTCACCCTTTTGCAAATAAAATTGACCATTTTGTATATCAATTTCATCTCTTTCCAAATTAAATTCGTTTTTTTACATCATAAATTCACAAATCAAATTCACCTTTTTGAAAATTAAATTCATCCTTTTACAAATTAAATTGACTCTTCCGCAATTAAATCAAATTCATAGTTTACAAATTAAATGCAGTTTTTTGCTAGTTAAAATACTTTTTTGCAAAGCAAATATATCATTTTACGAATAATTATTCACCATTTTGTAATTCAATTTCATCTTTTTACAAATTAAATTCACTCTTTTTACTAATCAAACTCACTCTTTTGCAAATTAAATTTTGCAATTTAACATAACTTTTTGCAAAACATATTCACACTTTTTCAAATTAAAATCATCATCTTGTAATTAAATTCATTCCTTTACAAATCAAATTTCCTTTTGGCAAATCAATTCACTCTTCTACAAATCAAATTCAGTTTACAAATTAAATGCAGACTTTTTCAAATTAAAAAAATTTTTCAAATCAAATTGATCCTTTTGCGAAATGAATTCACCATTTTGCAAATTAATTTAATTTCTTTACAAATTAAATTCCCTTCTTTTTTAATCAAATTAATTCTTTTAAAAATTAAATTCATTCTTGTGCAAATTAAATTCACTCGTTTTCAAATTAAAATAGCTTTAAATTCCCTCCCTTATTAATAAAATTTAAACTTTTGCAAATCAAATTAATCCCTTTGCAAATTAAATCCACCCTTTTACTAATTAATTTTATACTTGTGAAAATTAAACTTACCTTTTGCCAATGAATTTAATCTTTTTGCAAATTCAATTCAATTTTTACCAATCAAATTCAAATTTAATTAGAAAAAAGAAGAATATGATTTGCAAAACGACGAATTTAAATTTTTAATGAGTAAATTTGATTTGTAAAAGATGAATTTAATTTTCAAACGTGTTAATTTGATTAGTAAAAGGATGAGTTTCATTTGATAAACCTGTATACATTTTAAATCTACAAGGACTACTCTTTTTATCACCACATTACATTTGAGTACCTCGCGTAGATAGCACCTACTGATAGTAAATTCAAGGGTCAAAAGTTAATAATAAACGGTAAAACTTTTGACTTGTTTATACAATTTGTACGAAAAGAATAAATATTGGAGATGAAAACAAATGGCTTCCAAGTTCGCTTGAATGGAGCTCACAAGTCAATAAAGTAATTTTATAGAGTGGTTAAATGTTTCTAGCAGGATAAAGAGAACAATGAACTTTTCTGTTTTGATCAAAGCTTTATAAATACACTGGCACTTTATTAATTTTTGACGGACTTGAGGTAAATATTTCAAGTTAATATTGAACTTCTATTCAAGAGGGGTATATACTTCGAAAATAAAAATATATTTTATCAAATGCTTCGGTTTGATCTGATTCTGTGATTATCTATTCGGAAATACAAATGTATGCACATAAACCTTTAACAGCTATCCGTGCTGACAGTAGAATAACAGTTAATTAGTAACGATTTGTCTCATTAATGGGATTTATCCACTTTGGCTTTTATTTCTATAACGGGATAGGGGATGAGTCGGAGAACCCGCCTCCATCAGAAAGTGGCGTACCATCCAGTTCGATCCGCCTCGCCATCTGTTCCCTCTCCACCCCTATAGAAAAACATTTGTCGCCGTATTCACACAAATCCTTACTTGTTGGCCATAGTAAATAAATAACGAACCTTAGAACGAAAATAAGAATTCCGATGAAATCACATCTCTTTACTATCTCTTCGATATTAAGCCTTTCAACCATAAAAATTATTTAATTTCTTTTCTCTCTCCTAAATAATCTCTTTATCGGTTATGGTGAAAACACATTAAAAGAAAAGCCGGGGAATCAATGTACATACGCGGAATGTACCTGCTCAATGGTAGATCTAAACCAGTATCAGCTCTATGAATATGATTGAATGTCTGGCAATACAGAGCCAATGTTTCCCATGATGTCACGAAGAAGAACGAGTACATCATCATATTGAAATTGATGAGATCTAGCTATTTGAAAATGAAGTTTAACAAAGAGACTAATAAACTTTCCAAAGAGTTTTTTAGTTGGTTTAGCGAAAATGTAACAAAGAATTAAGTCAATTGTTGTGGATCTAGTTATCAAAGTAATGAGGATGCTTTGGTTTTGAAAAGGTTTTAAGCTTTTTACTGTAGTATTGCCATATAACATGTAATTATTGTTAATAATTTATCTTTATTTATCAGATTTTACTATTCTGCCTTTATTTATAGCAATAATCTGAATAAACTACATCATTCCACTCCATGTCTTAAGCATTAATCTCACAATTAAATATTAAGGAAATATGAATATGAAGAAGAAATATGAATAGGAAAGATCAGCAGAAAATTTAATCCCAATTAAATTATTTTGTGACACAATCTATCGACTAGGCATTTTTTTGGAATACTCTAGTTATTTCGAATCATCCACGTCTATCTCTCTTAAAATCATGTATCTTTTTTGATAGAGTGGATCTTTGGAACGAAGCAGCTTTTGTTATCATTATATTGCTTGTTGAATAGCTACCGACTTTCATTAGCATCAACATTTCTGGGAAATTATTGCAATTTATATGTGGAAAACAACCCTCACCAAGACTGGCAAACTTACTACTGCATTTGGAGAGGGCTTGTCTCAGAGGAGCGGTAGGAGTATTAACCGGCATCTGAGATCTTGACTTTAGTGATTTAGCTTGTCAATAAAGTTTTAAACTTCGGTCTTCCAAGCAGAAATGCATGCCATCAACGCTTGTGCCCTAGAAAATCTTAAAGGAAGGTCCACTGGTAAAAAAATCCTCATAAGATCTGATAGCCAAGCAGCTATTAAAGCATAAGCATGTAAAAAATTCACATCAAAATTAGTCAGTGAATGTATACAAAATCTCGAAAACCTGGGTAAACACAGAAATCTGATTATATCTTGGGTGCCAGAGCAGAAAGAAATTTTGAGTAACGAGAAAGCAGACACACTGGCCAGAGGAGAATCTGCAAGACCGTACATAGGCCCTGAACCTATACTTGGGATAATAAAAGGAAATATGAATCCTCCATTGTCAAATGGATTTCAATAAAAAAATGGAGAAGCGGATAAACTCTAGCGGCGCTAGACACAGTAAACTAATGTTAAAACAGCCCTCACGAAGACTGACAAACTCACTCCTGCAATTGGAGAGTGATAGGACTATTAGCCGATCAAATGAGAAAACACAGCCACACATATCATCTTCGAATGCAAAGCAACGGCTCAGGGGAGATTTATCCTAACATAGAGAAAAAACCTAGGGAATGAAATTGTAGCAGCGACAGTCAATGTCCTGATACTTCTGAGAAGAATAATTGGGAATATGCAATGAACTAGGGAACTAGGAACGTACAATAAGCCAGAGGGCTGCAGTGCATGGGGAGCACAAACCCCCTCATCACCATATCTTATATCACAAAAAAGCATGAATGGAAACAAAGTAATAATTTGAAGGTACAAACAAGATCTGGATTGATGATGATCCTTAGGACTTTTTAGTAGAGATGCCGAACAACGTACATCTTTGTTGCACCTTATTGAAAATCGATTAGTTTTCCGACTGACCAAATAAATTATTTTCAATTAATTAATCTTTAAGTACGGTATTGGCTGCGATAAAAAAGTCAATGTCACGAGCGGGATTCGAACCCACGATAAAAAATGGCAAAAAGGAGGGAAAATTCAAAAGGTGAGATTGAGATGAGAAGTAGGTGTCCGAGTGGATCGAAGTCACGATATCTCAAGTGGTAGAGCAGCGGCGTATCTAGCCGAAGATCGATGGTTCGAATCTCGCTCGTGATAATCACTTTTTTATCTCAACCAATACCTTACTTAAAGATTAATTAATTGAAAAGAACTTATTGAAAATGTAAATATAAAACAAGTGTAAAACGCACAATAATAGTTTATTAATTAATACTGTGTATCTTTCATTTCAATGATTTCTTATTAAATTATGTAATAAGTATGATAATGAAATTAAGTTAAAAGAATATTTCCAAATCATAATTGTAAAATTAAGTCGTTCAGGTTTTCATTTCAAGTTGTAAATGAAAGGGTCTGGTGGATTTTAAAATTGAATCGTATTCACGACGTGTCAAAACCACGCGTGTACACCAGGCACATTTCAACGTTTTAAAATTTATAAGACATTGGGAATGATTTAATGGTTTAATCCGCGTTGAATTTTCTCTTTTTTTTTGTGTTTGTGCCCCTTCCTCACCGTTTTAACTCCCCGCTAGATTTGTATTCGCCCTAATGACAATGGTTTGCGGATGAAAGAGGGAAGGAGCCAAGGCGGCCGTCCCCTGTTTCCTCTCACCAGATCGATAGATACGGATGCTTATTCACTTTTCATTAGGCCAACTTCAATCCCCCTATTTCCTCCCGCTAATAGATTTCGATTCCGTCTGCCCATTAACTACACGTAGCACTGGTTAATTAGGTAAATATTTCCAAATTAACAATGGTTACTGAACACTGTTTCCATACAAACACATACTCTCTAGCCCTTTTTTCCTTTAACTAATTATCTCTCCTCCCTATTTCTCACTCTCCCTCCCTCCCTCCCTCCCTCACTCTCTCTCTCACTCACTCTCTCTCTCACTCACTCTCTCTCTCTCTCTCTCTCTCTCTCTTAATCTCTCTCTCTTCTATTTCTCTCTCTCCACCTCTATCTCTCTAACTAAATCTCTCGCTCTCTCACACACCCTCCTCTCCGCTCTATCTATTTCTTACTCTGTCACTCACTTATATACATATATTTTTTTGCTTTTTTTCTTTCTCTCAAAGTATGACTATCTGCCCTGCGTTCATTTATTTAAAAAAAATCTTTTTGTTATATCTCTTAACCATATTAACTGGTTATCTCTTTATCTTGGTATTTCTGTCTGTCTCCTCTCACTCACTCTCTCTCATCTCTCCCAATTACTCTCTAATGCCTTCGCTCTCTTTTCATCTAGACCTCTCGATCATTTTTTCTTTTTCCCAGTTTGTGTGTCTGTCTGTACCTCACCAAATAATTCTCTCTTTCTGCTCCCCACTCTCTCTCTCTCTCTCTCTCTCTCTCTCTCTCTCTCTCTCTCTCTCTCTCTCTCTCTCTCTCTCTTTCAATTTATCACCGGTGTTTTTCTGGGTTTCTGTTTAACATATGAGGCTCTCTGTCTGTATGTTTCTCTCTCTCTCACTCTCGCTCTTGCCTTCGCAATCTCTTTCTCTATCTATTCACATCTCTCCATTTTCACTGTCTCACCCATTTATTTTCATTTTCTGAACCTCTCTTCCTATCTATCTCCGCTTTCTTTTTTAGCACTGTTTCTATTTATCATTTATTATGTCTGTTGTCTCTCTCCCTTTCCCTTTCCCTTTCTGTTGCTTGTTTCTCTTATGTAAAACGACTACATTAGTCGTTGGTAATTTGTCCGTACAAGAAGCAAAGATTTTTATCAAATTAAAAAAATGATTGTCAAAAGCTGAAGTAAGTAATTTAACGGTACAGAAGCTATGTTTAAATTTTCAAAGAAAAAAGCCGTTTTGTACCCCTGACTTACTAAGTCGGTGCCGGGGTCTTCGGCCAAGTGATTTACAACTGAGCCTCAACGTGTGAGGTACCCTCTTCCACTTACATGTCAACACGATGGGCAATAAAAATGGACTCATTTCAAACTTGTTGTTTTTGTTGAAGAAAGCTAACAAGGGAAACAGTCGGTCGAACGGACATGAAAATTAAATTAAATCTTCTATTTAACATTTGAATAAATGTTGCATCAATTGAAATGATGAGTTTTCCTTTTATTAAAATTATACCGGTGTAATTGAGTCAGTAAATGGCCAGCAATTCGAGCTGGTGTAATGTTGAAGCATAAACCTTCAAGAGTTTGATCTTAAATACGATTATGGTACAAAGAAAAACAGGTACTTTTCTACTTTACTACAATAAACTTTTCTCCATCTTTGAATTGCAGCAGAACAGGGCCAGTCAACCTTTTTGTACCTACCGCCCACGATTGTCGGTAGTCCGACTTTCCTACCGCCTACAGGTCCAACATAATACAATTGAGTGCAAAGTACTCGTAATTTTTGAGCGGAGGTTGAAAGTACTTAAAACATTTGTTTATATAAAAGTCCGTGTCTACAGATGTCTACAGAATCTTTCAAACGCCTGTAATATTTATATTTAATAAATGATAGCCAAGAGACATATTAAATTTTCCCTTTAATTTAATATAATCATAAAAAAAGTTCAGGTTTTTCATCATCTGCCAAATAAAAAGACTTCTGCCTTTTTTCAATTGTTTGACTAATTAGTTTTATTTTAGTTATTAATACTTTTAAACACAATCACAAAAAGTTACAAAGACACGAGTACACTTGGACACGCCAATGTCTTTCAGGTGGCTAAACCAAACAACCCCTGGACCCTTTATTTCCTATTATCTTTCTCACATCCTCAAGAAAACCAACCCCAACGTTGGATCGACCAAGGTGCTTTCCATCCCACCATATAGTCCAGACCTTGATCCTTCAGATTACTGATCGGGATCCATTACCCAATTTGTCATGGGAAAATGTTCAAAACCGAAATATTTCTACATATTACTTTAACCTAAAGTGTTCTTTCGGCAATCAAAATCTCGAAAAAAGTTCTGATGCTTTGACTAAGCCTTTCTCTCATTTTTACAGTAAAAATTCTGCATGATTAGTTTTTATTTGGTACTGATCATAATATTAAAAATTGAATAAATTGGGACATATTGTGAGAACATTACAAGATGGACACCTCATAATTGCCAGATTTGAAGGTATAATACTTATTATTATGAGTTTATAAATTATCAATAAGCCCTATTACAAATAATTTTTTGCACAAGTAGTTTATTTTAAATAAACAAAAAGTAATGTTTTAAAAATTTTAAAATCATTTAGAAAAGATGTGAAACCAGATGTTTGAAACACAGTTTGAACGCATGCTGAGCCTGAGCAGCCTGAGCTCCGACAGCATATGGGTTGTTTTTTAAAACTTTCGAACAATCCGATAAGATTATTTCCAGAAGTTTCAAAACTACCCTTACATTGTACGTTCCAGGGTAATAAGATTTTCTTTCCAGATATAGTGAAACTCTGGTACAATAAAGATTTGTATGCGTGCGATATATCTTTGTGCGGAGGTGAAGATGCTATTGAGGGGTTTCACGTGACCTGACGGATAAATTATCCTAATCCGAATCGATCTACAAGGCACATCTCATTAGAGTTCTTCCTCCACGCCAGAGGTAACAAATCGCGATTCCACCTCCAACCCACATTTGTTACGTACAGACCGGTTACCCCATCCCACTTAAAAACAACGTACCTTATATCAGTAATATATTGTGTTCATTCAGTGCTGTAAATATCATATTTTGTGTATTGATGATGATGATACGTAAATATATCGAATTTGTATATTTCATAAACATTCGTTTATTTGATACACCCAATTATAAAAAGTGTGGCTTGCGTACCCACATTGCCCTTAACTCATTTTATAAGTATAACAATCTTTTAACACGATGAATGCAAATTAGAAAGTAGGGCCTGGAAAAAGATTTCCCCACCACTTAGCCGTTGTTAAATATTAACAGGGAGAGCAAACCCTTCAAAATCGATAGCTTTGGTTACTCTCCTGCGCCCTTCTTTTCCTTCCCCATGAAGGGCACCCGATGCTCGGCTGTGGATTCGCCAACGTAAAATATTGTTCGAGACCGTATCGCCTAATCGATTCGGCCCTATCTTAACATTTACACAGGATTCAGTTACTATGTCAGATGATATAGCGTACATAAATCAGTGCAAGGGTAGCTAACGGCCTTAGATATTTGAAAACATTTGAACTGCAATCTGAGACATAATATCTAAGGAGCCTGACTGTTTTGTTTCCGCTTCCTAGGTACCGAAAACATGTGGTTTGATGACTGAACAGATATGACTATCCAGTACTGACTTTTATAAGATTTCAATGAAAATTGACTTCTTTTTTGGTTTAGGGTCCATTTTGAACCCTAGTTCATGACCTCCATCACCGTTTCTTCTAATAGACTCTTCTTTTTTTAAATAATATTTGCTCTGAGTTGAAGAAGAGTACCAAACAGCTCATTTTGTGCGATGATTGATCATGATGCAGATGTCATATGAGAGGGCTGAACTACCCGTAAGGTGTCTTGAAAGGATTGGAATAGCATAACAGAAAAATGTCCTAACAACTCAGCGGTTTACTAAAGATAATGCATACTATTAATCCGTAGTATATAAAGAAAAGATAGAACAAAAAAGCCTGGTCATTCCCTTCTGTTGATATAGGTTTGAACCTGGTTGCAATGTTTATCCGCATCCACCATTCCCTTATTCCTTTTTAATCTCAGGTTAAGTAAGTTAGCTGGAATGAAATAATTATTAAGGGTAGGAGGGAGTGGATGGGAGTACAGGTAGAAGAAGGGAATCGTGGGAGGTAAACTTGCTACTTTTCCAATTAGCCGGCAGCCTCAGTTAATGAGGTCTCGCTCTCTCTCTCTCTCACTCCTCCTCCTCCCTCTTTCTTTCCGAGAGAGCTTTTACCGTTTTTCTCTCAACATTTCTTTTGTCCATTTTTCATTTTCTGCTCGTCGACAACCAAGTTCGACGTAATTGGCGAATTTCCTCTATTGGCACCGACAGTAACGAGTTTTGTGCATAATAAGAATACTTTTAAGTAGATAATGACCTTTAATTAATAATGTTTATTTTAATTAAAAGCGAGAATAAACCGTTTTTTCTTCTTTAAGTCATCTACAAACCGACAACTCATTTTGCATTTAAACGATTTATAAAGAAAATTAATTACTGTAGGCAAGTAATAATTCCACAGCCGATAAATTAAATTCTAAGAAGTGTACAAGTATATGGTAAGAAGAGAATTACCACATTTTTTACATCATTTTTATCTTCTTTGAGTAAGGGCTCTTGATATGGCTTTTGATCGGGTTAGGCACCCGGGCTTGATGTTTTGCTCAAGGGCATCCTTCCCTCTACCAACCACCTAATCCCTTGCTTCTACCGATCTGTACTTCCGGGTGAGTGAAGAGCCGGCGCTTTCCCCTTATAACATCATTGTTTACATACCTCTGGCCACTACCCTTTACCAGATGTAAACAGCTGACATCCAATTTCTTCCCTTAGACCTTCCAGCTATCTTCCCAAACAACTCTGATTCGTTATTGTACCTAAAAACGTCTGAATCGTATAAATGCGGGTCCAGACATGCAAAAACTTAGTGTAACATGCGATCATATTTATACGCCACATCGTAACGTCAGAATATGATAGAGGCATATTGTGTCATTACAGGCGTTAGCAGTGGTGCAGAGCATCACCTACCACATAATCCTTTCTTCTTGAGGTCATCAACGAATCATTGTGAACGCATCACTGAAATTGGCAAAAAGCCGAAATGCGTCCGACTGCCATCACTATCGATCAGGGCGGTACTATCGACTCTATTATTTACCAGCAAATCAAGCGATTTCATCATCAAACCTACATCCCTACCTTACATCTTTCTTTTTTTTCCCTCTCAAACAGCTCTGATTTAGTCATTTCTATTCAAAACCTAAAACACATAAATGAAGGTCTAGATATACAACAAAGCCACCACATTTATACACTTCACCTAACGGAAAAACGTGTTGGTTATTCAGCGTCCTCCTTCCTACTGCATAACCTTAAATTCAACCATAACCGTTCTTAAAGGAGATGAACCTACATTTTGATTGTTTCCAATCATCCTGGCCTGATGAAACCATTACTAAAGGTGCACACTACAAGCAGCCTATTCGTCAAACATCATCCTTACCTCAGCCAATACAACTATCTTTTCAAGCAACTCAAACACTAAACTACTAGTCTGGGTATGAAAGAAAAAGGGAAATAAATCAACAAATGGATATTACTTCTATTATATGCAGGTTTGTTGGCTCACTGACAAGCTTAATTATCAATTATACCGAAACTTATCTTTATATTCTTATATCTTTTTGTTCATGGTGACACACCTTGTTATGTGAATTGTGCCAGTTGTGTTCTCCTTAATCTAGTCCAATAATCCTTGCATTAGACTGAAACGCCTGCCAGACCTGGAATGCTTAACTCGCCATAGCTGTGGTTGTATGAGTTTTGAAGGCGGGGTTTTTCTATTCGGCTGTCTGTTAGGAGTGATCAGTAACATTTCTTCACAATAGAAATGATAAATGGTGGTGTGAGTATGTTGCTCAATCTTTATAAAAAGGTAATTCCTATTCACAGTTAGTGTGCAGGAACTATCGTTTTATAAAGATTACTTCACAATCCCCACAATCCTTAATTTTTGAAATATGTAAGCAATTTTTGCGCCTCTTTATGGTTACAGTGTCTTAAATGCTCTTAATCAGGAAAAATTGTTCTGCTTAGTTAGGCAGGTTATACAATTTATTGGAATTGGACTTCTTGATGACATCTTGACCACACTTATGCCTATATTAAATTCTGGATTGGAAGTATGGTGCTCAGTCAAACTTTCCAATATCCTCCATCTCCAAACTGCCTAAACCAAAATCCGCCATAAAATCCTTGATACCCTTTTATATGTGTGTACCCAATGAGACCTAAATATTCGTTGTTTTTGATCAAATCGATCCGTTCGTTACTGGATGTCTGTAAAACGCATGGCGGCGTGTACAGAAAACTATGACCTCGTGACCCCCTGAGTGACAATGACATTGATAGTGACACTAGTGTGAGCTACTGCCAATTGAGAATTTCTCCACCTTTTATTAATACTTCATCTCTTGGCAGCAAATTTTATTTCGATGGGCTCTTCCAATTCTTTCTGAAGGATAATAATTTCTTATTATGTTGTTATATATGTGAAAAAATAACAGTTCTATTAAATCTATGTACTATAATAACATACACTTACATAACAGTGGACGAATAAGCAAATTATCAAACACACTGGTTTATTTTTGTTAGCACTTTACATATTCATATTTGTAAGCGTTAAGCTAAAATTACTTTTCTTGTTATCTGGTCGTATTTTTAAAACAATTTATTCAGTTTGTCCCGGTTTCTATCTGATGCATAATTTCTGTGTCGTATAATATTAAACTTCTACTTATCTTTTGTTATTAATCTTTTTACATCGCTGTTAACGAAATATAGCGTCAACGTAGTTCTCGACTTTAGCTAAAAAAGCGATTAGAAGATTTTTACCTGCACCTATTACGATATTATCATTAAGACCTGCCAACGATTCCCCATCCGCGGTTACTTAAAGTACAAATTAAGCTTCTTCAAGTTTATGCTTTGAATAAAACACGACTTCCACCTTGTAATTATCGATTTTGCTTTAATGGGTGTAAGTAGAGCCGAGAACAACGAATACAGAGAAAAAGAAAATAAATTAGAAATTGATTTAATTCCCATTGTGCAAGCAGCTTTTTAGACCTATCATCGTGACATAAAGCATAATTAATCCATATTTGCTTAGTGGTCATAGCTGATCATATTAATTATTCCAATTAATTATTCTTTTTATTCAAGTTTTTTGGTTGAGATGAAAAATTAGTGTCACAAACGAGATTCGAACCCACGACCTTCGGCTCAATACACCGCTGCTCTAACCACTACGACCCCTCGGACACCAACTCCTAATTACAACCGTTCGAATTTTCCTCTCTTTTTGCTATAATTTCAAACGTAATGTAAACAGGAAAGGATCGAAGTCACGATAGCTCAAGTGGTTAGAGCAGCGGCGTATTGAGCCGAAGTTCGTGGGTTCGAATCCCGCTCGTGTCACTAATTTTTCAACTCAGACAAAAACCTAAGATAAAAAGAATAATTAATTGGAATAAAGGATAATGACTTTCATTTAACATATTAATTAAATTAATTTATCTAATTAGCACTCGCAGTTGTTTCATTCGACAATACCAGCAGTTAACGAACTCAATCTGTCTGTTTGGTTTACAGTAAAAGTTTTCTTAGCATAAATTATTATATCATTAATAAATGGCACCTTTTAAAAAAGAAGAATCAACAAATTACCGAAATTTGAGTCGAAAGTGGAAAGCCAGAAAAGGTAGGTTCAATCAGAAGGATAAGGGAGATTGTGTTCATCGCCTTTGAATTTTCTCGTCTGCCTTGAAGCACGAGGCAATGCTAAAGGATAGATCTTTTTGATCAAAAGTCGTGGAGTTGATTGTTCTGCAGAGTAGAGAAACGAATGAACCCGACCACCTCAGTCCTCATTGTTATTTTTCTTGTTAACATTTCGCTTTAGCACGATCGACATCTAACATTGACCCGGTCGGCCTCGATTATCATATGTACATAGGGGTTAAGGGGAATGGGTTAAAATTTCATTGGTAAACTTCTATAATTAAATTCCTTCACAGGATGTGTTGAAACATCAGGTAGGGCGGGCATTGCCTTGGAACCGGATGTTAATAGTATCGATATTATATGTGTAGATTAGTGACCGTTAATCGATAATTATTCAGAAATCGTGAGATGCGGTCTGGTGTGATGTAGGTTTCAGACCGTATCTCACGATTTCTGAATAATTATCGATATTATATTTATCAATAATAATATTGGAAGAATGGTGAAGTAAGTCTCGAAGTATCGACACTCTGAAGATAAAAACGTAACTATTAATGATCAGAAATATCAAAATATAAGTACAGGTATCCTAAAATATCGGAACAAAAAAAACCAATGAAATATCGAAAGAAAATTTTCGATACCCCGAAGAATTTGTAACTTAATATCGAAATATAAGTACCGGTCCTCAATAGGTAAAGACAATATTATCGATAGCTGAAATATCGAAACGAAAGAACCAATATCTTGAAATATCAAAACAAAATTATCGATGCCATGAATTAAATTTAGTATGAAATATATGTATCGAACCCTACATAATGTAGAACGTCATCGATTCCAAAAAATATCGAAACTAAAAAATCTATATCTTAAAGTATCTCAACAAAACTATCGATACGCCTACGAGTTTGTACCTTAAAATATCGAAGCAAAAGTACCACGAGTAATTGAAAGAAAAAATATCGGTACTCTCAAGTATCGGAATATAAGTATCGATACCTAATTCCCATTTATAGGTAATATTGTTACATCACTGTAAAATCCTATAAATTATTGGACTTTTAAAACAGAACAACTCAAAAATTTGATAGTAAACAATCTTAAAATACTTAGGCCTCATCGTGAGTTCTGTCCTCCGATTCATTATCCCATTAATACTAATACAATTGAAAAAATACTGCGTAAATTTTGAGATACATTACATTTAAGCACAATATTCCGTTTTCTTACTTAGTGCATGATTAGTTGTTCTGATAGGACAAAATTATATGATCTCTTGATTTATGATATCTTAACCTAAATAATATATGGTCCTTCTCTGTAGTCCCAGTGTCTATTCTAGAGGTCCCAATTGAAAATTAAAATTACTCAAATCATAAAAAAATGTCCAATCCGAATTTTACAATCATATTCATTAATCTACCCTTTAAACAATTTATGTAACAATCGTTTTGATTGTATAATTTCAAGAAATATATTGTCCGTTAATCATTATATTTATATTTTTGCTATATTTCCATGTATAAATGTTATTTTAACCCATATATGTATTTAGTAAAGATAATTGACCGTATTAATTATTTGCACTAATTATACTGTGTGATATTTAGTGACCATTAATTAATGATTATTCAGAGATCGTGAGATGAGGTCAGGTGTGATGTAGGTTTAGAATTAGTTTGGCGACCAGTCACGACAAACAATAGTGAGACATCTGCACAGAAAACACACACATTGAGTGAGTACAAATACTTTGATTAAACCTACATTTTCTATATTGTGTACATCATTGTATAAATTCATTTTCACCATCTTACATGCGTTTATATAATATAAACAATGTTTATAAATCCCAGGCCCTGAAGATGGTCACAATAAAGGTTGAAACGATATATATATATATATCATGACATGCGGTCTGGTGTGATGTAGGTTCAGAAAAACATTTTCTTTATCGTGCCAACGTTTCAACCTTTATTGTGATCATCTTCAGGGCCTGCAATTTATAAACATTGTTTGTATTATACAAACGCATATAAGATGGTGAAAATGAATAATACGAATTATATTTTTTGTAAAGTATGTTCCTCATAGAACTATTAAATGTTACGAAACTCGAAGGCTATTCGGGTGTCAGCCTAGAGTGCCGAAACCCAAACCAAAAATAATTTTTTGAAAATATACATTAATGTTATGAATGTAATTCAAGACATTTTACAAAGAAGTAACTACTACACTACAAAAAGGACGAAAAATGGCCTTATGAAGCCTTATATAAAAACATAACACATTCAACACTAAAAACACAACAACACATAAATACACAAATTTAAAAAAAACTGACAAACATCACTTACACCATTTAAAACATTACACAAATTAAAAAGGAAAAGGTCTGAAGATCAAAAAGGCCGACTAGAACAACCAAACTATTTAATCCATCAAACTCACCGAACAAACGAGACTCATACCTATGCAGGCCATACACCATCCACGAGCGCCTAACTATACCTTCATAACACCAAAAAATCACCCAAACACTGAAGAAGGCAAAATGCTGAAACGCGTCTGAACCGACAATCCATGTCCAGGTAGGTAAGTATCAAACAATAGGTTTATCACTCCGCAGACCACAAGAGGAAATCTCACAATATAATTTAAGAGTTGAAGTCATTTATAACGTACGATATGTTTATGCTGGAATGCAATAATGTAGAAGTTTTATTACTCTTGCTAAACTTACATTTGCCGTTAAACTATGTAACTTTGTATTTATATACGACTGGGCATGCTGCCATGCAATATTAATCTTCAGTTTTTATTGCGTGAAATACACAGACTTTGAGCATCTGTAGGTTTTAAATTGAACTTAAATTGTCCAATCTATGGATAGCATGAATGAAAAATAAGTGTAAAAAAGAAAGGAAGTATTGTCCATGACAGGTCAAGTTGTTGTTTTTGGTCTATTTTCATTTAAAAAAATAGTTTTCTTTGTAAGGACTACTTAAATAAAATTAAATAGCAACTCAAAAGCGCCTAAAAACCGGCTTACTTAAAGAAAAACTTATGTTTTACCAACCGGTGGTCGGATCTCATAGTAATTACTGTTTTCAAGCAGTGGAGAGGAGCGGAAAAGAGACCATCTGTCGTGACGGGAAGACGTGCGGACGAGCAATGATGACAAACGAACAATCAATAATAACGCTTTGATAGTGTGAACGCATTGATTGTCATGGTCACGCTTTCCACGAGTTGGCCAACGAGACAAGAGAAGGCGCCACAAAGCGCCTGCTGCCTTTCGGACAAATATACTGATCTGACTGCATAAATAATACAGAGATATTTATGAAGTACATCATGGCAAAATGATTCGAGCATTGCAAGTGTTTAAGATAGATTTTACCTGCCCACAACGGATGACAGTAAGCCTGAATGGATTGCCATAAAACGAGTGGAAAATCGTTTATATCAGACCTTCCAGGGAAACGGCAGATAAAAGAAACGATTTTTCAATGCAAGCCCGAGATTAGAATGGAGCTGGGTTGAGTGATAAACAAGCAATACTGCTGTGAGTTCAGAGATTTACGGCCGGCGTGAGGTCGGAAAAGCGAAGCGGTGGCCCACGATGCGGAAAACTCCCCTTTGCACCGGCCAACTACAGGTGTTTATACGACAATGGACTCTTCTGCCCTCAAAATATCCCGAATCGTTTTAGCTCTTTTTTTACCAGTAAACTTCCTCCGCGGTATCATTCGTTTTATTTATAACCTAATTGACACGACCTCTTTACTTTTCCAAGACACTTTCAATTTTTGTAATATCTTTAATAATCGTTCAATTAATTAACCTTTATATAAGGTAATGGTTGAATTGAAAAAGTCAGTGTCACGAGCGGGATTCGAACCCACGACCTTCGGCTAAATACTCCGCTGCCCTACCACTTGAGCTATCGTGACTTCGATCCACTAGGACACTAACTTTCCATCTGAACCGTTCAAATATTCTTCAGTATAATTATTGTAGATTTTTGGTTTCCTATAAAATAACATTTCGGTATTCTATTCCCGACTTCCCTTCCCACCCCTTCAAAATCCAACGTATGTAAACATAAAACATCAAATCTCACTGGCACTCTCAACAGGACAGACAAGAATGACACATCTACACGGAAAACAAACACTTTGAGTGAGTACGAATACTTCGATTGAACCTAAAATTTTCTAGCATTGTTTAATTTTTTTTAAACCAAAATTTTCTAGCATTGTATTAATTATTTTTGTTATCTAAAATTTTCTAGCACCGTATAAATTCCTTTTTTAGGCTACAATTGTCTAGCATTGTATAAATTCATTTTTTTATCGAAAATTTTCTAGCATTGTATAAATTCATTTTTAACATAAAATTGTCTATCATTGTATAAATTCATTTTTTAATCTAAAATTGTCTAGCATTGTATAAATTCATTTTTTTTAATCTAAAATTGTCTAGTATTGTATAAATTCATTTTTTAAATCTAAAATTTTCTAGCATTGTATAAATTCATATTTTTTTAAACCTAAAATTGTTTAGCATTGTATAAATTCATTTTTTAATCTAAAATTGTCTAGCATTGTACAAATTCATTTTTTTATATAAAATTTTCTAGCATTGTATAAATTCATTTTTTTAATCTAAAATTTGCTAGCATTGTATAAATTCATTTTTTTAATCTAAAATTTTCTAGCATTGTATAAATTCATTTTTTTTTACATCCTACATGTATTTGTAAAATTTATACAATGTTTATAAATCCCAGGCCCTGAAGGTGATCTCAATAAAGACCGAAACGTTGGCACGATAACCAAAATGTTTTTCTAAAACCTACTTCACACCAGACCGCATCTCTCGACCTCCAAATAATCATTTTGCGTTTGAAGAGAATGAAATCCTTTTAATCCTTTTTTGGCGACAAACAATTGTGAATCGTTTGTTTGACCGATTCCTTGTTGAATATTCGATGTCAGCCATAAATAAAAGTGGAATCCTGTTTTGACTGCTATCGGATTAACAAAACTTTATAAATCTCTCATTCGAGATTTGATTTTATTGACATACATTTCAATGGAATCGAGTTACAAAGAAAATTTTTTCCCAGCCCTTGATCGTCCGGTTAATAATCAATTACTACAAACTCATTTAGGTGTATACACGTTGCGCTTAATATCTAACTAATCGCACATGGTGTGTTGGTACTTGGCAAAAGGATTGTGTTGGCGGTTGCGGCTGGCTGGAGGCGGCAAGGGGCCGAGAAGAAGGGAAGAGAGCCTTCTGCAATCCCATTACGCTAATTGTGCTTGGATTGGGAGTAAAGTTAGTTACTTCCTCCGACGTTCTATAGCTCCTCTCCTTCTCTCTCTTACTCCCTTTCACACTTTTACTTAATACATGCCACAGCATTGAGGCACTTTCTTGAATTCGAAAACAATTGTGTTCACATATTCATAAAATACTGAAGGTATAAAATAATTCATTATATTTCGTGGTCCGATTGACCAAATAACTTCTTTCAATTAATTAATCTTTAAAAATTATTAAAAGATATAATAAAAATTATTTTATACTTTATGTAAGGTATTAGTTGAAATAAAAAAAGTCAGTGTCACGAGCGGTATTCGAGCCGAAGTTCGTGGGTTCGAATCCCGCCCGTGACACTGACATTTTTGTTTCAACCAACACCTTACATAAAGTATAAAATAATTTTTATCGCATTGCGAGACATAGCCGCCCCGATAGTAAACACTACGTGAATACGTTAAATAAAGTTTGGTTATGGTTTTAGATATAAAATTTTCAAGAAACTAAAAATTAGTAGCACTACTCTCTAATGCCTCATTTAGGTGCATGATCTCAATACACACTTTGCTTCTAGCCAAGGTTTAAAATGTCTTGATTTCTTGTTTGACTCCAATTGCTACCCATTCAATGGGTTTATTTCTTCCTATAAACTATTTACAAAAAGGAAAAAAAATTAAATTTGGCGGGATTTCATATGAAAGTGGCAAAATATCAAACCTGCACGATGGTTCATGACAAAAACTTACAACTTTGACCAACGCCTTAATCTGCCTTTGTAGGATGTTAAAAAAACGCATTTGCAATAATTTTCGCTAATAGTCAGTGCATTAAACTCAAGAAGTATTGTAAGCCTCAAAAGATCAGACGATCTTATGTATTGATATTACATGGGACAAATTTTCCCAACTGAGAAATGGCTGTTTCAGGACAAGTCATTTGGGAATTACTTTGGGGGGTTGGGAGTACGGAGAGTGAGAAGGGGATGGCTTGCCTTTGATGAAACTTTTTAATCCATTGTGCTTCCTACTTGGCGAACATGAAATGAAACGTTGTTGTTTAAATTTACCAAAAAATCCTATTATTACTTATTATTTTATTATAACTACTATTACCATCTTATTATCTTATCATTTCCACCGATAATGTAATAATAAAAAAGTCTCTGATGATAACCTGTTCGCTAAATTAAAACTTCACGCGGAACAGACTAGTTGAGTTGATTTGTACTATTAGGTAAAGATTGGGTAAAAATGAAGATTCTATTTAATTGTGCTTTCGTTCAATGGGGCAACTCGATTAAATAAAAATCATCAATGGAATACGATCATTGATGATCAAGCGAGGTACTGGTCGAACTGCAACCCAGTTAACACAACTTGAAACTACAGTACAACTCAAAGAGTACTGATATTTTTTGAAACTACAGTAAAATCAATTCTATTCTCTGGTCAAAATGATAACACCTAATATTAAAGAAGACAGCTTAGCCAACTGCTGTGGTGCACCAATGCCAGGTACACCCATGGCTTCTACTAACTTGACATTAACAGCAGTACGTTTTTGTCTATGTATCGCATTGTGAGTTTTGTATTCTTGGATTATGACAGACTGTGTTAGTTGTCGATAACCATTCCCAGATGCACACTTTGCAGTGTTTCATTTTAGAAACATTATAATATTGGGAGTCTCTTCTTACTTCCGGTGATAAATCCTAAATTTTATTTCCTTTGCTTCTACCTGCTTCTGTTTAGAGGGTAGCGAAGATGACAGAGGTGGCACAAAGCCTTCCGCACGTGGACCGGCGTAGATTTATTGTATTTTTATAACTGCCCAACTTCAGATTGTTAGTCAACCTCCATAGCCTGGCCAGCGGCTCCCTAGTGTACGATCTTGCTTGCGTCTTTTTCTCTCCTTGTCCTAATCTAGACCCTAACGAACACATAAAACTATTCCGCGGTATCCTCCTCTTCCTGGGAGTACCTGTAGTGTTTCTTCTATCTGTACTCCAAAATGCCTTCTTACGCGGTAGAACCCTTGGCTGGAGTGCAACAGTAATTCCTTTGTAAGTCTTGCCGTTCTATTAATCCCTTCGAGTGCCTCACGCCTAGGGGTACTGTATGTTCTTCGCACTCTTTATTGTATTTACTTCCAGTATATTCTAAAATCCTAATCTCTAGATCTAAAAGAATCTAGAAGAAGAATATTGTATTCTCCTATTTATGATGGTATGGATTCTTATTTGGAAAAAGGGTTCATTTTCTTGTAAGGGCATACGATTTTTGTTTCCTTTAACTCCTAGAAGTCCTAGTACCCAGTCGAAGGTAACTTGTAGTTTATTCGTTTGCAATTCAGAACCAACTTCGAAAGATGATTCTTGACTATGTTATATGATAGGTAAATAAATACTTTTCTCCGGTCAGATGAACTTCGCACATTGAGTACTTAGGTTAGAAAGATATTGTTATCATTCCCATGGGCTCTGAAATTTTCGTTCTTGCTATATTCAATGGCTTATCAACGCATTGTATAGTGATTGACAGTAGGATTTGCTCTTGTTCTCCTTCCTCATCTCGTGGAACCATAATTATCAGATGTTCTCTTATTAAGATCGTATATTGGAGTAATTTGTTCGTTATCGATTAGGTTGGTCTGTCGGACTCTTATCCTGAAAAATGGTCTTTGTCCTAAAAAAATCCATTTCCGTAACTTTAATAACACTGAATGTATTTTATCATGAGTTACATTTCGATATGTCATTGCGGTTCTGATGAAAATTCAAAGGTCAGTCATGCGTTTCGTTTGGAAATTATCACACAAGGAGAAGCCGCGTGAGCGGTGAATTGGACTGCCCATACGGAAACTATTTATGATCTAATCTCACAAACCTAATATCTCACCCGTTCCAACGCAAATCGACCAAATACCAAAACGTTTTCTACTGCAATTAACTCTCGAAATGGACAATCATTCCGTCCCTTTCTGTAGGCCGGTTAATTTCATAACGGTCTCCTTCCTGAAACGCAATTTGTAAAAGCGATTTGAAACAAAAACACAGTGTGGATCTTAAGACTTTTTTTTCCACCCGTGCAAGGAAGCTCTGGGTCCAAGGGCAACCCCAACGACATGGACATTATTAGATTCCCACCTCATTCCTTCTGCACAGGGCACAGGTCACGATTTCTAGTAAAGACACGTGTTTTTATATCTTAACCCAAAGCATGCTTACTTTCATGCTGTCCCCTATTCATTTTGTAAGCAGCGTTGTTACAAACTACACTATATCAATTTATTAAATGCACCCATTAATTATTAATACTAAAATGCACACTTGAGGTAAATTTAAACACCACAATGTTTCTATTTCAGATCGTCAATTGCACCCCCATTACATTGTCCCATAATGAATAGGTCTGCTGAATTATTCAGCATCAAAAAACTTTTGAGATTCTTGACGTTTGAGAGATGGCGATAACCTGTAATTTGGTACTTTCCTATCATTTTGCTACCCAAATGTAGTTACAGACTGATGTCTTTATATTCACAAAAGTTGTTTAAAATTCATATTAAGGCTATTATGATGATCCGTCGACATCACTTCTTCGACAATGCTTTTGCCTTCCAAACAGCCAATGAACATGCAGCACTTCGTTATCAAAGCAAGGGCTCAACCAGCTTACTTATCGACGAGTTATGACATTCAATAATGGAGGAATCAGCTAACAAAGGCCACTGTCACTAGTCTTACTGCATCGAATCAAGAACACAAACTACAAGGCCCTCTCAACAGTTAGCACTCGATCTCTTCACAAGGTAGAGTGTAGGTGTCATCATTTCTTCCAGACCTCACCTATCTACTGGAACTAGAATTAATTCATGGTGCTAGTGGGAACAACTTTGTGGTGACTGGTCTCTAACAGTTGCAGCTGGTTAACACCACTATTTCAACAACGCTTCGGCCTTATAAATAGTAGCCAATGAACAAGTTTATTTATGCAGGGGCTCAACCGGCTTAAAACAGACACGTCAATGAGTTCTTACATACATTAATGGAGCAAACAGTCACAGAAGCCATTCTCCCTGCATCGTAATAAATGCATAAAAAACAGGGTCCTCTCAACAACTTGCAATCATCACTCAACAACCTAATTGGCATAAAGCTGTCCGAAGCCGCCACGGGCTCCATATGACAGCGCTTGGCGCGCCTCCACTTCAACACTATCGCTGAACTATTTTATACAATATTTCCTCTTTTGTTAAGCTTCCCTGTAAACAATTCACTTGGAGCGTACAACCAACAACAACCACAAGGAATGTTCATGTACCTTCTACACTGGCTTATACAATGCACAATAGACCAAACTGTCCCGGTACCCAGGTGTAAAGAGGGTGGCTCCTATATAATCTATGGCTTGGGCAACAAACATGCTTAATAACCTGCCACGGGTTCTCATGACAGTACAACTGGCTCACAACTGATCACCAAGACGAGAGTCCCTGGCGCCAACTCTTTTTTCAGACCACCGCATGTCCAGATCACTAAACTATGAACAGATGCTTCTTGGTATATAAAGTACAGGATCATTCACATAAGCTTGAAAAGCCCCGAAATATGTCCCAATACTTAGTACGAGATATATTTAAACACATCCACCAAGGGACTATAAGAAACTCATCATGTAGTTCTTATTGTTTCAGTTAAAAGTAATTATCTCAACTGCAATGTACGATGTGCAATAAAAATGTAATACAAATTCATATCAAAATTGCAGTCACATACTTTAAAATGTTTAATTCGACCGCGATAAAATCAATAAGACTTGTTTGGGTTTGGAAAGCGGGGCGTACGTGACTGCGATCACATTTAATACGAGGGCCGTTTTGTCACGGCCCTGCTGCTTGCTCCCGCTCGCCGCCTGAGAGCCCGAGTAAATTTTTGAGATCGCGTCAAAGAAAAGCAGCGTGCACGTAACAAGTTCTCTCGGGTGTAAATACAGTTTCAAATTTTAAAAAAATTCAAAACAAATTGGTTTTAAATGCTGGTCAATTTCAACTTAAAAAATGTTTCAAAGGCAGACAAGTTGGCAAGATGGGACGTTCCAACCTCCGGACTGACGACGTTATCTGCCCTCTGACTCTTAAAATGCAATAAAAATAAATGGCAGCGTTCTCTCCTGGTTAAGAATAGGCCATGCGAGATTGACGTATAGACTACGTAGTTTTGGGTTAAAATCCGCATGCGTGTCTGGCATGCAGAAAAACGTTGTTCGATGTGTCCCACATAATTGAAGGTTTATAGAGTTGTATGGAGAGCACGACAGAGAGTATTGATGTTTGATTTTTAGTGTTTTTTCTCAATAGTATATAGTGCTTGATATATCTCTTGTTTATGTATATTTAATTGCGTGAACGTGTAGACTGAGAGGGTCGATGGTGGAATATTTGTGCTCCGCTTATTTGAAAGTTGTCATTCCTTGGATCCATATAGAAAGCATGTAGGAATGCCCTACAATATGGGAATTATGCCTGAGCACACGATAGCGATGTTGGTTTTTATTTTATACAGTGCTATTAGATATCTCGTATCTGTCTTCTTTTGTGTATATTGACTTTGTCAGATCTAGCTCCATTTGTTTCCGGCCTTCGATTTTGTTGATTCATTTTTACAATTTTTATTTTTATACTTTTATTTGTTTACTAGCGTATATATATATATATATATATATATATATATATCGTAATGTGTATATTGTTGGTGAATTTATTATTATGATATTTATTAGCGTGAATGCATCTGTAAGAGTGTCATCGTGAAATATCGAGTTCACCATAGACAAAGAGAAAGGTTGTTCATATTTCCCACTTAATTGATGGGTGTCATTCATTGGCTCCATATAAAGAGCGTGTAGGAAAGCCACACGATATTAGAATCGGGCTTGAGCAGGGCAGAGTTGTTATTGTATATAGTGCTGATTTCATAATAGCTTTTTTAGTTTGCAGTGATAAATGTAAAGTTACAACATGGTAAGATAAATATTTGATTTATCGTACTTAAAACGGAATGTATGTTTATTATATTTTTATGTGCGTATCGTGCTCCTACCTTTTATTTGTTTATTTTTTGTATTAATAACGCATGTTAAAACATCTTTATTTCGCAGGACTGATGAGGGTTTGAAGTGATAACATGCTTTTATTTGTAATTTGGTCTGACCGGAAATTAAAGTCGGATGTTTTTCTTAACTTGTCCTATCGTATTTCCGGACAAATTTTGCGGTAGCGGTCGATAACAAGTTCTAATCCAAGTGATCAGATTGTTTGGGAATACATTCAATTTTTTCCTCCGTTTCCCGTCCGGCTGGAAGGGCAAGGGTTTATATTCCGGCACGTTTCCTTCAATCGATCCACCCCGTTGGCCCTTCTTCACGAATAACAAACAGGGGGTGCATTTTTAAACCGGTTGTTTATATTCAACACTTCATAAGCCGTGCTAAATAAGACAGAATGAATACAAGGAGGATAGGCTGTTGTTACAACCTGACCGAATGTACTCAACTAACCACAAGTTAACAAAGACTGCCTACGGTATCCTACTTTTACAGACTTTTACTCACAAACGGAGATGAATTTTAATCAATATCATCAAATAATTGATTGAATTATTATTTTTATATTTGTGTAAAAGCTAAAGGAGGGAAGATTACCGTCAAGGACGAGAGGTGTGAGAGGCATTGCTAATCGTTGCTCTGACGAACGCTCCTTCTTCCTGGAGAAAGCTACAACGTAGAACATGTTCTTGAACGTTCCATCATTTTGTACGTAGCAATTACTAGGAGGACGTTTATGTTTTAGCGCTTTAAAACATTTTCTTGCGTAGTCTTTGTTTAATATAAAAAGAATTTCCAAAAATCAAGGTATACGATCAGCTTGTATGTAGGAAAAGGTATTTTCTTCATTTCCATTTTTTCACCTTCTACCCACTACTTATTTTCTTATCCTTATTTGTCTAACCACTGCATCCGAGTGGGTGTTGAGAGAATAAATGCTCAATCGACCATTCTGATCCCATTGTATATCAAATATACTGCCGACCTATAGAAATTAATAGACCTAAGCGATTCAAACTATTTTTTTCCTTGAAAAAATTGAAATCCTTGAAAATAAAACCTTTTGTCATTGCATATCATTCCTTTTTGTCTATTCAATTTATCTCTAAGTAAAAAGTAAAAAACATGTAAAAACAAAACAACTCCTAACAGACCTATCAGTATCTCCATGTGATGCCTACAATCAACGCATGGGGGAGGTGTAGAAGGCTCTGCGCCAAAAACTGGAGATTAAACCCCAAAATGACTCTATACACCTCCGTTTTAAGACCAATGAGAGACATATGAGTCGGTGGTGTGGTGGACTAAGACTCTGCAGGCTTAAGCAATCAGGTTATTAAGTGGCCCAAAGACAAGCACAATCATATGTCGCTGGAGACATGAACACAATGTTAACTGCGGCCCTGGAGGTATTGTTAAACCTCCAATCTCTTTATATTTTATTCCAAGAAGAAGCCAGAGAAGCAGCCCACAGGTTCATAAATGGACACTCATCTGCAAGTGTAGGCCATGTAAATAAACAATGGAAATTGAGGGCGGATATACAGGCAGATACCATATTAGGCATGCCAATCGATGCCACTACGCTGAAATACAATTTTACTAAAAAGTACAAGGTACTGATACAAGAACGGGAAGAATGGGCCAAAGGAATACCGCAAAAGGAAAACGCCTACTGGTACACTGACGGCTCCAAAACCGACAAGGGCACGGGGGCTGGAGTCCTCGGGATGAATCCAAAGACCGAACTAACGGTAAACCTAGGTAAATATGCCACAGTGTTCCAGTCTGAAATCATAACAATTGAACACTGCACCAGTGAAATAAGGCTAGGAATACATTCCCGGAAGATAGCCGTGAGGCAGCGCTAAAAGTAAAGGCGAGATGGAGTCGACTCATGCGAGATTAAGTCAGTGTTTGGAACTGCATGGAGGCCTGGCAAAAGTCAGCGACACTAAAAACCTGTCCCTGGCATGGGTCGCTGGGCATTCGGGCAAAGAGGCAACGAAAAGAATGATATGTTGGCCAAAGAGGGAGCTAACATGGACACTTAGGTCCCAGACCCAACTGTGGCTTAGCATCTTGCCACAAAAGAGATATATCTTAAAATGGATTCCTAATGAGTACAAAACCTGGTGAAAAAATACCACAGGCAGATTCATAGAAGGGCCCTCCGCAAAACTTACAAAGGAATTACTGATAGGCACTCTCAATGGAACCAGGATTCTGGTTGGACTCCTGACGAAGAAACCCAGAAAGGGGAGGAAACCTCAGAATACATAGTCTATGTAGGAGCAGATTCTTGCAACTAGGACAGGAAAAGCCACAAGCAAGGAGCCGCAGGTAAGGCTAAGGAGATTGATTAACAACCTGAAGCTGGCGAGTTATAAAAAACAGAGGAACACAATAGATCTACTCAGGTCGAGGCGTAGAAGGCCTTGTGGCCGCCTCGTTTATCCCTATCGCTAAAATCATTGAATGATTTTTAACACGTTAAATACTTTATTATTGACTCTAGATTCGCACAATAACATTCCTTCTCACCGATTTGATTTCGTTCCAATGATCCGCAATCTTGCAAGGTTTTAGAGACATTTCCTCCTAGAAAGCACGGCTCTTAGAAAGCTAAGCTCCAATAATTACCTTATACTAAAATTTTATCAAACAAGCAACTGTGAAATAGTAGAGGTATCCATAAAAAACGTGAATCATGTGAGAGTTACGCGATTTCGAGTAGAGAAGGTTTGTATGTCATTTCAGAACCTGGCTGCTAAATGTTGCACTAACTATTTATAAATTCTTCTGAGGTTAGATTTTCGATTTACTTATACGAAATCCTAAAAGTCCGATAGTACAACATAGCAAGGATGGTTATTTTCCCGGAGAACTCAAAAAGGGACTTTTAAATCCAAAAAGAATGTATAGTTTACTTTTAATTAATGATTAAATAAACATAATGTCTTTTCCATAATAAAAGCAAAAGCCGTTCGGCGTCTATCAACATACTAAAATAGCGATGTGAAACGTAAAAGAAGGAGTGGAAACGTGATGGTGTGAGGTTGTCTAGAGTGACACATCCTTCATTGCCTCGCCGTTTCTGACATCTCTTCGCACCTCGAAACCCTCCTGTAAACGACTCCTGGGAACCCTGATCCTCCTGTCACAGTGCCAGTATAAACAATCAACAGATATCGGGTTGATGTTTTACAATCTGGGCCGAAAAAACGCGTCTGCAATTCTTTTGCGTCTTGTCAATCAAGTTTCATTTATCTACTTCTACTGCCGATTAGCAGATCTAAAACTAAGTCTATTCTTCTTTGGTCTGACCGAGAAACACTAAATATAAACTAGAAAAAATTAAATATACTTATTTTATTATTAACAGGACGCCTACCTCTGCATATTTTCTCGAAAATGACTGCATATAACATTGATTATTATTAATTTTCATTCTACAACCATCTTCAGTACAAAAACTAATAACCGATCTATGTCAAACTCCGGGTCGATAGGGTGTAATTGATTTTCGACAAATGGGACCCCGAACAAAGAGGGTGGACGGATTGTAGAGGGTGGTAGGCCTATTTATCAAATCATTAAGCTGGAGATGGCCTATAGTGTTAGGGTGTATAAAAGATCAGCTGAGAGTAATACTTTGCCCTTTGTCTGTCCAACTGTCACCGCTTCTTTCAACCTTGCGGAAGAAGAATTTACAATTTCTTTTGAAGGCAACCGATGCGTAACCTAACAATTAAGGCAAGTGCTTCTTCAATGTCGCAAGCTTTACGCACTCCTGATGATGCGTTCTGTAAACCTATAGAAGAACCTTTATTTGTGACTAGTTTAAATTTTAGAGAAAAATAATTCTGAAAATAAAGTACGTACTTAAAAGCAAGAGTTTGAACAAAATAATTTTTGAATAAATAAGTTAATTCCCAAATATGGTTAGTGTATTTTGAAATATTTTTGCCTTGATAGATCCCAAAATGCATTTCTTTACACACGTTAATTGGATCAACAGGATGAAGTTTTTAAATTTGGCATGAACTAGTTGAACTTAAAGGGTTCATCTCGTGTAGAAATGTGTAGAGATTAGTGACCGTTAATCGATAGTTATTCAGATATCGTGAGATGCGGTCGGGAGTGATGTAGGTTTCAGAAAAACATTTTCTTTATCGTGCCAACGTTTCGATCTTTTATTGAGATCATCTTCAGGGCTGATGTTGTTTTTTAACACTTTGAGCCCTGAAGATGATCTCAATAAAAGATCGAAACGTTGGCACGATAAAGAAAATGTTTTTCTGAAACCTACATCACTCCCGACCGCATCTCACGATATCTGAATAACTATCGATTAACGGTCACTAATCTCTACACATTTCTACACGAGAAGAACGAAGAATATGGGATTCTATGAACATATTTCTACTACATACGGACACGCAGCTAAAAGTATTCTGAAAGACATCGCCAACAATGAGAAAAAACTGGGCACTCTCAACACGACACACAAGGATGGCACACTTACACAGAAGACAAACACTTTGAGCCCTGAAGATGATCTCAATAAAAGATCGAAACGTTGGCACGATAAAGAAAATGTTTTTCTGAAACCTACATCACTCCCGACCGCATCTCACGATATCTGAATAATTAAAGGGTTCAGGGCACTTCTCGTCCATCATTATACAAGTCGAAGATGACTAAGGACCATCATTATTATTCTACTTGTTCGGTAGTCAGAGAGAACTCATTATCTTAAAGGAAAGACGATGATGAGAAATAAGACAAAGAAAAGACACCCAACATCAGAGATCATGGTTAGAATGAATGACAAAACACATAGGTATCGTAGCAGTTTCCAACGTTCATGGATGTGTATATTATATACTTTGTAAAAAAATGGCTTCAAAGAATGTAGTATCATTGGTCAAGTAATTTTGTAAAGGACAGTTTAACACATGATCCTCTATACTTCATGTACTCTGAAATATGACTAGTGTATATTGAAATATTTTTGCCTAGATGGATCCCGAAATTAATTTTTTAAACACAATAATTGTATCAATCGAATGAAGGTTTTAAATTGCATACATATATGTACGGATGTATTATACACGTTTGTAAAAAAAAAGCTTGAAAGTGGAATATAGTATCATTGGTTTCGTTTTTTAATTGACACTTTAACACATGATCGTCTATGCTTCATATCCTAAAGAATAAAAGATATATAAAAATTTGTAGTCGATTTCCCAGTAAAAAAGACAACTTGTGTATTTCTGCTGTTCACACTCTTTTGTTTTGGTTCGACGACCGGTTCGATGACCGGTAACTCGACCCTCTTTAGGGAATGTTACTTCCCTGTACAGAACTCGATAACCTTATGTTCCATGTTCAATTTAAGGGATATAAAGAATGGACCATCTTACAGAAAACAGTTGTACTGGGACATTGATTGTGTGTGAAATAATAAAATAAATTATTATAAAAACACAGTCACTTTTAAGGTGGTACGATTAACCAAACCGAAGATTTATGATACGTTAATAGTTTTACTGCATGTAACAATATTATAATAGTTAGCTTTTTCCGTCAAAAACCTTTTTTCCACAGATTAACCTTTTTTGGCAGTAAATTAGGAAAATAATTTGTAACTTTCAAATTAACTTTTTTTAACGTTAAATTTACCCTTTTAAACATTAAATTAACCCTTAATTTAATTTATTTTAACCTTTCTTTAACCAAATTTAAAATGAAACATTTATCAACTTCAAATTAACACCTTCCAATTCATAAACTTTTTTTAAACATAAAATGAACCCTTTCTACTTTAAAATCAGCCCTTCCTTTAAGCGTTAGAAAGATTAAGAGATACTATATATATAACCATGTAAAGTTAAAAACCTGTATATATGAGAATTTTATTTAATATAAAATTATTGTGTTTTTGAAAGACCACATGAAAATTATTTTACAATTAAATCGTTGAAAAAATTCGTAACCAAACTGAAATATATAAATATATCTGAAATTAAAAGAAGAATAGATTTTTTTTAAATGTTCGAAGAATGGGAAAGTGTTAAATTGAAATTAAAAAGGTCTAATTTGAAAGGTAAAATGTCGATTTCAAATTAAAGACGGTAAAATTGAAGTTAAAAAGCAGTTATTTAGAAATTAAAAGAGATCAATTGAAATGAAAAATGGTTACTTTGAAGGGTAAAAGTTTATTTAAAACAGAATAATGGTTATTATTAAAAATATGGTTATTATTATTATATTAAAGTTATTTTGAAATTGAAAAGTGATAATTTGAAGTTAAAAAACAGTTATTGTTAAATTAAAAAGAGATAAATTGAAATGAAAAATGGTTAATTTGAAGGGTAAAAAGTTTATTTCAACTTAAAAAAGAATATATTTGAAGTTAAAAAAAAATATTATGAATTTAAAAATGGATAATTTGAAGATAAAAGTTATTATGTATTATTATTATTATATTAAAGTTATTTGAAATTAAGAGTGGTAATTTGAACTTTTTTTTAAACTAGGGTTCGCAACAGCAGAGGTCATATCAACCCTCAGGGTGCCGGTGTTTTTGAAAAAAGCCCATTTGTAAGTATGACGGCTTCCAATGCAGGGCCGCTGGATTCGAACCCCGGACCTTTACCTTACAGTGATGAGCACCGTTTCAACGCCTAAACGGTTGTGGCCACCAACGCCCTCAAGGATTAATTTGAAATTATAAACATTTAATTTGAAATAAAAAAGGTTCATTTTAAATTGACAATTTGCTAATTTGAAGGTTAAAAAAGTTGATTTCAAATTAAAAAAAGTTAATTTGATGCGAAATGTGGTAATGTAAAAAAAGATATATAGTCAATAGTACGGCTACATTGCATGATGCATGATCATTTTCATAATGGCAGAAAAGTATTTCCCAGTCGAAATAAGAACTATGGTTTAATTATATTAATTAATTAGATTACGAAAATTCTTTTTGAGCTCTGTGCGGGGTGATGGGCCTATAGTTAGGCCCTTTCCGATCATTTTGCTCCGTCTATCCACCAAAAATGTGTCCAATAATCCAAAACATGGAGTAGAGGCAAATCAAATTGGCAAGAAAATAAGAGCAATTTTAAGGAGACGGAGATGTGTATGACTAACAAAAATAGATACACATCCACTTTTGTAAATTAAGTTTAAAAGATTAAAGACGATATGATTAGTCAAATCGTTTCATAAATAACTCGTTAATAGTGAGTGGGAAATTATCTCCAGGGATAATTTCTTAGTGGAAATAGCCGAAAAAGGAGGGCTGTTGGATACTTTGCGGAGATTTATGGGGATGCAGCCGGCGTTGGGGGAGGCGGGATGGCTGGGAATCAATGGGAGCCAGCCCCAGGAACGGAATTCACCACTTCCCTTCACCCTCTCGCCCATTCTCCATCGCACACATTCGCTCCCACTCTCACTCACTCAATTGATTTGTTTGTTGAACCAACATCTCGGCCCGCTTTGGAGCATCTATTAGACCTAACACCTCTCAACTGGCACACGTCGGGGGGCCTTTTTTCGACTCGAGCCTTTCCACAGCGAATTTCAGAGACATTCGTAAATGATTAAGTAATTTTAACGTTGTTCCATATCGATCCGTGCTTAAAACACCCCATCAAAACTCTCCGTTAGTCGTAACTCAAACAATTTAGTGGAACAATATGCAAATACATGGTTAAGTCATTCCAATAAAAATGTCATGACTGATAAATAGTACAGTACTAAATTCTATCGGGTAAAGGTAAAATACTACTTGTTTGAGTACGAGATAATTCCAGGCGAAATGTTTGATTATTTATTCTTATCATTTCCTTACCGACAGCTGTCATTAATTCTTTATGATCAAATTCATTTGATTTGAATTTTTATCAGTTATCACAGATTCATTTTACTACAGATCAGCAATTAAAATAAATTGGATTTTATGTTCCAGCGGTATAAAACAGAATTAATCAAGTACGTTTAATCTTTGTTTCGGCTGTATATTACTAAATTATCAATATAAATTTAAAATGACGTCTAATTACAAATTACACTGTGTTTTCATCTGAATATCAGAATGACAATCGATAATTGGAGTAACTATAACAATTAGCTTGTAAATTGCCAGAATTTTATTTCCTCATTGGATTATGAATGGTTATTTACAGTATCGCCTTTTTACTATTAAAAAAAAATGACAATTTCTGTCGGAACTGTATTATTTCCTGAAGAATGTAATGCATCGATGGGAAACTGGTCACGTTCGGTTTTTATTGACTCGTGAATGCAGAAAGTTACCGGCAACCTCTATTATACCTGTTTCAAAATGGGGCAAGGTAGATTAAAAAAAAACATTCTGGTCCCCCTAGTCAATCTTGATGTTTTAGTCTGACGGCCATTTGCTGATCCCCAGTTATACGTATTACTGATTAATAATTTATATGAGCTCAAATCTGCACATGCATGTACACAGTACCCTCGTATACTGATTAAACCTATCACTTCTCGAACTCCACCGGCAATTCCAGCTTTCGTAATTTACAACAATTTTATCACTCTGGGTGAGGCCTCGGTCTTGTCCGTCGATTCAACAAGGTTGCGCTCGAGAGGATATCAACACCTAGGTCATTTCAGCTTCCAATGCAATCAGTATCCAGACCCAAACCCATTCACACTTTTAAATACATTACTGCCTATTTAAATTCACTCAGTTACGGTGTGAAGTACTTGGTATTCCTCCATCACACCTCCCATATAAATAACCTATTTTAGGGTCAATGGGGTACCGGTATTCAACCATTGGCCGTATCATACTACCCATTCGCGCCAATGAATACATTCACCCTCAACACACCCTAAGGACACAAAACTATCAGTTCTGTTTCCTCCAAGAATCAGAACAAGGGATCCAAATACTTGCTGCCATACTCAAGCACAATTTTAATATCGGTGGCATATCTACACTTTCTTTATGAAACCAAGGAATGGCACCCTTCAATTGTGGGCCACATCCAGTAACCTTTATCTTACATATGGGCACATATGCGAGATTTGGCCCAAAAGTAAGTGTCAACCTCGGATGGCCTATTCTTAATTGGGTTACGATGACCCTTCTACGAGTGAGGTCCTCGAAGGGCTACCTATCCACGCATGAAACAAGTGCTCTTGTTACCCGAGATCTCTACCGATTCATGGTTTTTATTAGACTTTTACCGTCAGGGGTCCGAACGCGGCGGTTAAGTACGCAGGTTAGGATCCCGCCCTTAGTCGCCTCGTCCGCCTTTTCGGTTCGCCCCAGACCCATATGTCCGAGTACGCAGACAACAACCACCGTTTTGCCGAGACACTCCAGCTTGTTGTTATTTTGCCACTCGTATTTTTTTAAAGCTATCTGTATTTCCTTTTTATTAGTTATACCGGCATTGATGATTGGATATGATGTTGAGGAGGGCACGAGGAATGGTGTTTGATATTTCCCAAGCACTGCAGCCTTACCCATAACCATATAGAGCATAATATCATGTTACCTGGATAAGTAAGAAGTAAATTTATTGTCAGGATTGAGTGAATTTTGTTTTCAAGAGAGCTTGCGATTCAGCTGAAGAATAAGGAATTGACTTCGGGGTTCTGTAACTAGATTTCTTTATTTGACAATTGCGACCTTAAGTGAAATAGATAAACTTCCTGAAACCCCTTCATCTTTTTACCACTCAGTGACAACGTCCACCAAGTTCTGGCGCACAAAGCGATCTTTGTCTCTTTCTTGGATAGAATTGTCAGCAGAGAGACAATTTTCATAGCTCAATTCGCCCCAAACAACTCCAGTGCAGTTTTGAAGTATAGTATGGAATATGCAGGTAAGACTAGGAGACTTGATCATATCAGTTCAGATCCGGTATGATCTGAGCTAGGATACCTGGCTTTCATCCAGGAGGATCGGGTTCGATTCCCGGTACCGGAATAAAGTTTATTCGTCCGCGACACCCATACGTTAAACCTGTAGTCAAGGGAAATAAAACTTTGATGAAGTGATTCAGGCAAATCTGTTTTCTCCATATTTATGTTCTACGTATTTATTAGGCAATCTATGGAGGTAATGTGATGCCAGAACAACAAAGACCTACCCGCAGTTACTGGTAAGACCAAATGTTTGGTTAGAACAGGTATTTAAATAATTGGAAAAGAACGCATGTTTTACTGCCTTGCAATCTGACTGAATTATAAATGAATATAAGGTACACTATAAATTGGCTGTTTGAGGTTTTCCTTTTTAACCTTGTATCTATTAATTAGGTGATATATAGGACAGAGCAGGATGGTGAGAACGCTAGGAAATGGGGTATGTTTGTGTCAGTCAGCCATGATGAGCCTTTACTGTACAAAACTGTACTTTTGACTAATTGTTTTCAGTTGTCATTTATAAATCAATATTATATCTTAACCTGACGTAATTCAAATATAGGACAAATACCTTATGATTGAACATCACCCTCAAGCACGACCATCCTAAATTAAAAACTTAATGGCCATTAACATCGGCTATTTTCAATAATGATCGGAAACGACCGTGTGACAAGTCCATCAGAAGACAAACCCAAAAAACAAATGACGCAATTCAACATAGCTTCAGATTCTGTTTTGATGAAATTTAGTCAATTTTATGTCATTAGGGTACTTTTTTTTAACTTGGTTTCGACACTACTTTATACCGATAATTTTATCTAATTGATGTATAGTGTACAAAACCTGTTAGAGCTATTGTCTAAACTCTTTTGGACAACAAATGTAATGAAGTCATTAGGCGTGTGCAACAGCTTGGAAATCTTCGAGCTGGCCATCGGGTGAAAGTGTTTGTTTCTTACATTCTGACTCGGTTAACCATGATATTAAAAGCGTGTTCACCTCGGCTCGACTGTGAATGTAGCAGATGTGCGTGAGATTGGTAGTCAATATTTGGCACTTGAACCTGCAAGAGGGTGTGATAACGTCTTTATCAAACTATCGAATATTTCCGGCAAATTAGTTTGTATATAGTGAATTAATACGGTGTTTATTTTTTATTTAAGGGCTGACAAGAAAATGGTCTAATTTTAAAAATGAACAGGACATAGTTATATAACATAGTTTCAACACACCTTTTGTCATCAGATAACATGAAATACACTAAATAAAAATTTTGCTTTTAAATTTAAACAAGCGATATTAATAAGGACAGATTTAAAGAGACCAAATGGAATAATTTGACTTCTGTTTTGCAGGGAACACTGTGAATTCATCTGTAGTTACTTCTAAAACTGGAGGATAAAGATCTTCAGAAGAATTCTAAATTATACACTTCCCGCACCCTCTATTATGACTGCCCACTTCCAGTCCTTGGCCGATTAGACTTTTAGACCGGACGGTACCTCTCCATACATAAAAATATACGAAGGATGTTTTGTTGGGACGAAACGGTTTTCTATCGTTATTATTTACGGATACAATTTATTTTCAAAAATAGTCCATTTCTGTGTGGCCAAACAAGAACTAATGACTAGTACTTTCAACCTATCTCCAACAAATATTGATTTAAAAATCTAATCAATTAAAAAAAAGATATTGCATATGCTTGTATTGTGTATTTTGTGGCATTGTAGTTTTGTATTTTACAATATTAAGAGCGTCACACTGCATAATTACTGTTCTTGCCTAGTAGGTTTAATAATATTAATAAATCTTATAATCAATTTTCATTCACATTTCTTACTTTGCTTTTATACATTACCAAAAAAACGTCAAATTTTTAGTAGGTTTAAAATAAATAGGAAAATTGAAAGGCATAAAATAAAATACGCAATTAAAATGGAGAATCGAATATTAGATGGAAAAGTTTAAATTCAATTTAAAAAAGTCGAATATTAAGTGGAAAGGCATAAAATAAAATACGAAATTAAATGGAAAAAGTCGAATATTAGATGGAAAGGCTTAAAATAAAATACAAAATTAAAATGGAAAAAGTCGAATTAAAATGGATAATGGAAAAACTCAAATATTAAATGGAAAAATCGAAATTAACGTTCATGAAAAATGATTATTCGGAAATCGTGAGATGCGGTCTGGTGTGATGTAGGTTTCAGAAAAACATTTTCTTTATCGTGCCAACGTTTCGACCTTTATTGAGATCATCTTCAGGGCTCAAAGTGTTTGTTTTCTGCGTAACTGTGCCATTCTTGTATGTCGTGTTGAGAATATCCAGTGTTAATGAAAAAGTTGAAATTAAAGTAGAAAAAGACGAATTTTAAATAAAAAAAGTCTAATATTAAATGGAACAGTTGAAATTAAAACAAAAAAGAATTGTTAAAAACACAAGAAACAGTTGTGTTAATTGTATTATCGTGCTATTATGTACAATAATATTAAGATAAATACGAGTATATATGGACAACCTATTAAGATTTTCATCTGCTAAATTTGGTAAAATGTTAACAAAAATTCTCATATGTTAAACGCCAAAAGTAAATATAGTAAAAAAGATATGATAGATATTTATTATCTGTTTAAAAAATGAACTTCGAATCTGTAAGTATAATAAATTGCTTATTATCATCAAGTAATATATAAAAAGAAAGAAATGCTAATGTTATACCAATTAATTACGGTTGGGATTCAATGAGATTTCTCTCTTTATGATGTATCTTGGTTAATATGTGTAAACTAATGTCTTACGTGATCCCTTCATTATCTTTAATAAACGAAATTTCTTGGAAAAAGGGTTCTTCCGTTTATCAATCTCCATTTGTACATAACACAAGAGATTGTATAATCTGCATGATGGAGGTTTTGGTGACATCAAGGTAAGAAGGGGATATGGTGTTGATATGGATCAATCCGCTTGAAAGCATACCATTAATAAACCATCATGAAACACTTCAATCCGCTTCAACTCTACCTCAAAGCAATCCTCATCCAGCTAACTGTCAACAAATGTTAATCGCCTAATAACGTAAACTCCGTTATGATTGCAATCTTGAAAATCATTTCAGCAACGCATCATTTCGATTCAAAACTGTTTATCTAGTAAGGTATAAAAAGTGATTTTACTGCCATCGTTCGAAAAGACGAAACTGTTTAATGAGCATCAACATATTTTCGTATAACAAACAATAAAAACATCCTAAGAACTCCTGATTCTGACAGTGGCTTTTTGAGCCCCCGCTTAAAAATAAGGGTGCTGCAAGTTAATTGGTGCTGGTTGGAAGGCCACTGTTGAAGTACGGTTGATGGCTCGTGGAATCTTTACTAAAAGACCCTGCTAGCCTCCAAAGTGACACAATACACGTGATAAGAATTGGGCGTCACTGCTATAGGCTAAATTTCCAACCATTCAGAAATTCCTTCGCCCAGAGTTGAGGGCTAAAACCTATAACTCCTATAACCTTCTCCTGGATCATCAGTTTCGCATTCGCTCCCAACATTCTACAGACTAGCAACAGTTTCACATTGTAGACTTATATCTTTCTCCTTCCAGCACAAAGGGGGCTCCTTCGAAGCAAAATGGGAGCCTTTTTGGATGCATGCCCTCTCAAATACCCCCTGCTTAATCCTCCGTTCTTATAAAACAGAACCGTTCTTTTGAGTCTGACACGGATCAGATTACTCCAAGTAATGCTCTCGAGGTGCTATAGCACCGCAGGGCAGTGTGGTTGGGCCAATCCTCCATATATCATTTAAACTTCAGATGTTCCCACTGCACCTGTCACCTTCCTTGTATCTTTAGCCTTTGACACTACTATACTAATCCCGATCCTGGGTTCATTTGGAAAATATGCAGAGGCATATCACATGGTACACATTGAAAAATAAAGAGTCATCAAAAGTCACTCTTAAGCAAATTTCGTTTCACAGTATACTACAACAATGTTCCTATCGCCAAATCCGACTGGGTTCATTATTTGTGTTCGACATAGATTCAACCTTAACATGGAATCAATACGGAAACGAGAAGACCTAAAAAGACACTACAAACTTATGAGACGACAATCCAAGCAATCGACGAAAAACAACCTTATAATCTACCAAACTTTACTGAAACAGGTTTGAACATACGGAATAGAACTTTAGGGAACCGGTACACTTTTCAATTTCCAATGGGCCCATTCCGTTCAATCTAAAGTCAAACCATTATAAATGATACGCAGTGTTGGAGCACCTCGGAAAATCGGTAGTGTTGTCTGGGTACCTGGACACGTCGGGCTAAAAGGCAAGAATCGTGCAGATGAGGTGGCGAAAGCTGGATGAAAGAGATCCGACTCGCTGATGTTAAAAGAGAATTAATAATATGGTAAAGAAAAGGTGGCAGCGTCATTGGACTGAGTCGTCCGAGAAGCTCTTACGCGTCAAGAGCTCGATTGATAGGTGGCCCCTGGGGAATCTAAGCCGCAGAAGGAACATCCTAATCCGACTTAGTATTGGCCATGGGGGCTAGATGGATAAGACCGAGGTTTGATACTGGACTGCCAATACCCGGGGTAAATGATTCTCGAGGCTTTGCGGTAATTCATTGTAAATTATTAAGCTGTAATTGCCGGTTGACTAAGAGAAGTTAAAGGCACTACTCTGCACATATGTGTATGCATATACAAACATGTATGGATATGAGCCTAATTACGTCCAAACCTGTTACAAATGCACCATATATAACACAAAAGCTACCCTTCACATGACCTTAAAATTTCATCTATCCAAAAATTAATTCCTCAAAAATTTTCCAAGTTCCACAATAAAACTCTCCCATCACCCAAATAGTCTTGCCTAAGTTTTGTCAAATAGAATCCATCCCCACAATCGTATAACGCGTCTCAAAAGGAAATGGCCCCGCGACCCCCCTTTTGAAGAGTAGGTAGTGTTTCAGTAGTGAAGTGAATTGGGAGAATGGGAGAAGATTATTTACTCCCCTCGATATAACTGTGTGAATAGTTGTATACTCAAAATTGGCCTCATTAATACTTCCAAAATAAATGGAATGGCACTATGACAAGTACCTTTTGGCATCTATCGAACCTTGTGGAAATCTTAATTATGACAAATAGAAATCCTACCGTCCACCATGAAGAATGGTCTTTATTGTCCTCTTGTGGTCGGTAGGGACCAGGCTTACCACTAGCTCTCTATCTGAAATTAATTTATAGCCATTCAAATATACGGACCTGCTTACAGACAACTCAAATATTAAACCATTTATCGCATAGGAACTTGTAATCTTCATTCCTTGTACGGACATAAATAAATTACTCGGACGTTACCGAATCATTTGTTTCGTAGATTAAATAACATCGACCCTCTTAAACCACCATCACGTCCAAACAAACCGTATTAGAGGAAAAACGATTTTGACCAATTTTCATTGTTATCATCAATTGAAAGTAATCTCACAATCGGAAGCCAAGGACCAATAAAGATAAGTGAAACGAGATAGCGGAAAGTGAAATGTGGTCGAAGAGAAAGGACGGTGTTGGGAATGGTCTGCAGATGGCACCACGGCCAAGACTGAAGTAACATCCGCGACCTTGTTTACTTTTAATTATCACTGGAAAATTGTTGATTGCTGTTAAATCGGAACGTTTTTTCGTTATAAATCATTTTTATTTCCTACTTGATTATCATTATCTCTCGTTTTGTTTTTCTTCAAAACATTTCTTGTTAACGATAAGCTCAAGGAGCCTTCTAAACGAAGTACACTTATTTGACAAAACATCCACAAACTAAATCATTCAGCAAAGCATCCAGATGTTAATTTTTTATTATGTTATTTGTACCATATATGTACCCCCGGGACTTTGAGAGATTCTTTAATAAGCCCTATGTTGATTTGGAGTGCGAGCATAGCAGATGGCAGGTTTTCGTTGCTGTATCAGTTGGCAGTTTCTGTCAAGATTGTAGTCAGAGGCGAATCTAAAACCCATTGTTCTTTCCATCCTTTTGTTTTCGTCAGGGTGTAACTCATTTATGAAAATTGTAACACTTTTCAACTTCCGAGAAACGAATGGGATTGTTATCACCGTTAGTAGTGGTGTATTTTTTTACACCTTCTCCCATAAAACGGGGCGATAATAAAATTAATAGAAAATTAAATGGTATTATGATGGTAAAAACAAAACTGGTTAATGATGATAATAATAATTATCCTTGACCACCTGTGGATTAATGAACCCGATGACAAAGACAAACCAGTGAGTGGTTAAACTCAATATTATATTTGCTTGGCCATATTGTACTACTGTAAGGTACACAAGACGAATGCTGATAAATAGAGGTAATATTTGAAAAAAGCCATAGGTAAAAGAATAAATTATCAGATTAGCAACAAATAATAGGGCACAACTTAAATATTTCGAAGATATTAATCAAGAAGTTGCTAAAAAGTAAGGTTAAATTCAGTACAATTAATTAAGGTTTTTAGTTGAGATAAAAAAGTCAATGGCACGAGCGGGATTCGAATATTAATTTGTCAAGCGGACCACGAAATTAGTGAATTTAATGATTTAAAAATGAAGTATACTTCACTAAAGCTCTCCGTGGCCATTTCATTTGTCGCCGAGAATCAAATTGATTACACGACATTTGAAAAGTGGCAAAAAGGAGGGAAAATTCAAAAAGTGGGGTTGAGATGGGAAATTAGTGTCCCAGTGGATCGAGGTCACGCTAGCTCAGGTGGTAGAGAAGTGGCGTATCAAGCCGAAGATCGTGTGTTCGAATCCCGCTCGTGCCATTGACTTTTTTATCTCAACTAAAACCCTTAATTAATTGTAATGTATTAATTGGTCAAGCGGACCACGAAATTAGTGAAGTTAAATTCAGTCCACTACCAAGTAGACGGTAAGAAGAAAAAAGAAAGCCGAAAGCAAATCGTCGGAATGTTTGTGTACAGCCTCAATGATAGTCTGGTAAATGTGTTTTTTATTTTATTAAGGATAACGCCAGTACATCCAATCTTCATCAAACATAAGGAAAAGACAAATAGAACTACAACTCAATGGACAACTTAAGACAGAATTACAAAACCGTAAAACCAAAGATGACGAGTTGACGACCCAGTTAACATTCGGAAATTTCCTAGAGACGACCACGAAACCTTTCATAAAAGACTTCCTTTCATCCCCTTCGCAGAGATGAAGGCTCTTGGGCCAAGTCCGATGAAGACAAATCCTGTCTCTTTGCTCAGCACCTATCCACAATGTTCACGCCGCGCAGCGACATTATAATCGAATGAAATCGAATAAACTTGAATACTCTATCAGTTTCATTCACTGTTAATGCCTTTTCACCTACGGCCATCAAAGAGGTAATCCTTACAAAAAGAGTGCTTGAAAGAATTGAGTTCCTGTCGAATCCTTAGCTATCTACCAAGAAAAAGCCTAGTTTTCCTTACTTCTATCTTTAATTCCGTCCAGCGAACAACGTATTTCCTGTCCATTGCAATATACCATAAAACAACCAAACATGTAAGTAAAATTCTCGAGAAGTTCTTACTAAAACACCTACACTTAATTATTGAATCCTAAGAAAATATTCCGAGTCACCACTTTGGATTAAGGTCCCTACACGATATCCATTAATGTCATGTGGATGTCATTTCCTTCCTCCCTAACTTGCCATCGCTCAACCTTCGACAGGATTTGTTACCCGGAACTCCTTTATAAGCGGAATGTCATTCTACCTAACAGAAGAGAAGAATTATGTATTGGCCTAATAACGGCCTAATGCCTGCCACTTATTTTACAGTTAGTCAGGAGCATCTTGGACCTATCCTTTACACCATATCTACTGCTCACACTTGTCCTCCCAGAAACACGTTACAGCAATCCTTTCCTCGCGTAATGATCATATTCAAAGGGCATCGGTGGCCGCAATGGTGTAGGCGTTGACACGGCGCTCATCACTGTAAGGCAAAGGTCCCGGGTTCGAATCCAGCGGGCCTTCATTCGAACCCGACACACTTACAAAATTTTTTTTTTCAAAAACATCGGCACCCCGAGGGTTCATATAACATCGTAGTTGAAATAACCTCATAAAAAAAAATAATAATAAAGATCATATTCAGAAACCTTCCGAACCATTTGCAGTCCCTCAATGTATGGTCCAAAAAGAGGAAAATTAAGCCAATACACAAACATCAACTCTGGCGGATTACACTACTCCTTTTATTACTTTAATCACCCTCAGACAGTACGATAAAAAGTACGTTACCTGGGACTTAACTGGACAAACGACATACTTAGAATCCGCACATAATACTAAAAGGAAATTAACTAAACGGATATTACAAATTATTATCATCTGTATCAGTACCAAAATCGAGGGGGGTCAACCAAGCATTCCAACGCCCAAAGGATCCAAATATTCCAACCAAAATTCCTAAGAAAAATTGTTGACCCTCCTTTTTATGCATCAAACCTCACCCTACACCGAGAACTTAATATTCCCATTGTACCAGAGGTATTGAGCGCCATTTACAAAACATTCTATCAATTCCTTTCCGCGCCTTCCCAATGCCTTGGTCCGCCAACCCAGTTCCACTAACCATTCCAGATCGTACCTGTCGACTGGAACGTCGAAGGCCACATGATGCCCTTCTTAATAGTGACTAACAAAATTGAAAAAAAATGTTTTTTTATTTATTTCACAGATGCAAAAATTAATAAAAGCAAAGAAAATATTTGCTTTATCAGAAAATTGGGCTAGACAACAAATAAGCAGTAATGGCAGAAGAACCATTGTACTGATTTGCAGATTTTTTCAAGAAGACTAGCTTGTCAATAAAATAATAGTTCGTTGGTGCTTCTTACTATTTGTACAATTTGCCAAAAAAAACAAAAGCCAACAGGTAAATATAAACTATTTAAAAACAAAGTACAAAAGAAAATGAAATTATGAGGAGAAATAAAAGGAAAATTCATTAGCAATGGTTACATAACTTATGTATTTTTATATCACTTGTGGATCGATGACTACATTGTCAAGCGAGCAATCAAAGGCCAGTGTTAAAACGAATAACTGGAATTGAATTCGCCGTAAACGGTCTAAGTGGGTTAATACAGAGGGAACGGTCGGAGAGCAGGTCCACTAATGAGCCGGCCCAATGTCAATAAAACAGGTCGCAGAGAGTAGGGCCCCGGCCGCAACACTCATGGGCCGATAAAGGACCCAACCCTTCCACAGACCTAAACGTTAGGTCAACAACATCAGTGTGTAGGGTCGGACGGGCGAATGGACACCCTCTTGTCCGCTAATTGCTTCCTATCGATCAATTCGGAGAACACCTGCTTCTGTCATTATTAGCTCAAACCCGGCTTAGACCCATCCAGACGATCATTGTCCAATTATAGATTATCAGTGTTGGCCTGCAACAATGTTTTTAAGACAATTGGCTCAATAAGGTTGGATTGAGTTATTTAGGGCTGGATTTTATAACATTAAATTCATGTAACCCAGTAACCTAATGCCAAACCCTGTTGCGTGTTGGTATAAAACCAACGAGTCGTTCGCAATGTGCGGCTTACATTACGAATTTATATCCATGTATTTTTGTTATTAAGATTTGTTAGTACTGATTCTTCTCAAATAGAAAAACTTTAATGGCAATGCAAAAGAATTTCCCAGTAATTGATCCATATAGTAATATGCCAACTTACGTTTTGGTGCTGATTTGAGAAACAGCAAAATCGAAACTTAGTTTTCTGACTTATTCTTCATTATACTTAATCAATTAGTCATTTGATAGTTAGTCATTGGATAGTTCTATGTGGTTGGTTTGAATCTTGATTTGAGTATGAGTATTTTTTGATAAGGGAGACATCTGTTGTCTAGTAGTCTAAGTAATCGGTATCGTTGGTTCAGTTCTATCATTTTACGTCGTACAAGGGATTCGTGGTCAGTCGCTTGTCTAGGGACAGCCCTAGGTATGGAGTGACGTTTTAATGAAAAGGGGGATGAGGTTATACTAGATTAGAAGTAGAGTAAAGGCAGGTTATGTTTTGGGAATTTGTGGTGTTATGTTTGATTCGCCATTTTTTGAACAATTGTTGTGTTTGGATGGTTCGGTAAGCTATGACGAGGTCGGAGTTAAAGGATAGAACTGTACTGTCATCAGAGGTTAGTGGCGTCAGGATCATCAAGGGGCATCAACAGTACATAAGGCCTATCCTGAAGGGTCCACTCTATACCAAATCTCATTGAACTGGTGTGAATAGCTTTAAAAGCATTTTCTGTACAATTTCTAACATCTAGTTCATATATTATTGATCCAAACTGAATATTGCACTTTTTAAATGTATTTTTTATAATATTTTTATCCTTATTATTAATGTTTTGAAACTATTATATTACAATTTCTTTCACTTGGTTATATTTTCTTATTAAAAGTTGTGCTAGAACTTGTAACCATGTCAATAGTATTACAATTAAATTTTAATTTCTGTATGTAATATTATGTAACAGACAAATCATGTCACTTGAAGTTGTTTAATATACGAAAAACCAGAATTCATTGACCTTATTGCCTCGTATTACCTTTCAATAAGGACGGTTACAGCAATCGCTCCGATACGACGGTCTCATGGGGGAGATAAAGTTAGTACCAACCGGCCTAACTTGGTAATTTTGTTTGGCGGATTTCTCTAACCCTATTTTACTTTTAGACAGTCAGTTTATAAGTCAATTTAGTTTATATACGTGAAAAACGTAAAATTGAACGTGGGCTCTCACGGTGGCAATGTTTTTCTTTTAAAACCTTTTTTAAAATTAGTTTATTTGTACCTTTATGTGTTTAGCACGTATTACAAATGTGAGCACAAAATGTTTATTTCACTCGGTCATAAAAGCACCACTAATGCCCAGCATTGCACTCAGAGGTCACATGACAACATAAACCAACCAATGTGGGGGGGGGATTTAGAGAGGGCTCTAGCCGTAGGGTTAGGATGGATGATGATACGAAACTTTTGTTATCGGGAACCGATCAGTTCAGGAATGTTGTGGTTAGTGAGATTAGGGAAACAATAAGCTTTGACAATTTGTCAATACTTTTCATTGGAAGAATTGGATGCGATGAATGTTGGATGGCTCAACAGAACTCCACACTTCCATTCGATATGTCTAAAGTAGTCTCAATAAAGTCTTTTATAAGGTTAGTTTAGTGTTGACGGTCAAGTTATTGGCCTTCCATTAAGTTTAGCTGGGAAACACAATTACGCGAGGCAACGCTATGAGACGTTACCCGATGCTACACAACGCCTTGCCACGTTTTGGTAGGATGTGCTATCTATACGACGTCAAGCAAACGCCACGTACCGTCACACAAATCAGTATCACAATCACGGCTCTTTTGTTCTAAATGCATTATTTTGAGCAAAACCATGTAACAAATTGTTAGTTAAATTTTATAAGCAAAACCATGTAATAAAATAAATTGTTAGTTAAATTTAATGAGCAAAACCGTACAACATAAATTAAAACATAAATTGTTTGTTAAATTCATTATGTCAAATAATGGTACTCCCATGTTTTGATGATGATCATGATTATTCTACTAAGCCATTAAAATGATTATTTTTTTAATAAAAACTAATGAATTTTTGATTTTGGTTAATTTGCTTTTATTAAAATAAGTTTGTTGCAATTAATATAACGACAATAATACATGTAGTTTGAATAAAAATATGAGTGTCCGGTTCTTCTGTCTTCGACTGTATTCGAGCGTAGAGTAGGGTAGCGTTGCATAGCATCAGGCAGATGTGCACGGAGGTAATGCAACGTTACGGAAATTTGGGCTCTGGATTTGCGTCGGGTCGCATCGGGTAGCGACGCATGACGTTGCATCGGGTAAGTGTGTTCCCGGCTTAAGAGTCTTGTGTGGGGGTTCCATATCAGTCTACTGTATCGTACAGTGCTAGGTATTTGGTTTGCACGGAAACCGGTAGTCATTTGCTGTTATGAACAGTGGAGGGATGACTGTTTCTTCAATGTGAACATACCGTGAGAAAATTCAATCAGTCTTGTCCTCCACTTTTTGTACCAGCCTTCGATAATCTCTAAGGTGTTGGAGGTAGTTTGTATAAGAGTAAAAGGACAAAATTGATATATTGTCCGCGAAGGTGGTGACGATGGTATCAGGGTGTACAGATAGGTCAGATATCACCACCCTTACCATACTTACTACTGATTACAGCCTACATTAATATATTCATACAATAAAATGAGATGTTGAAAGCAAACGTAGTAGCGGTAAATACTCAATTTTTGCCCTCAAAGACGATCTGCAGTGAGTGTCGTTAAGTATGAAGTTTGATAAAAACAGGGTGGCGGAATCGTTTGTAGCGAAAAGGAAGGGGGGATTGAGAGGGCGAGCTGAAAGAGGTCGCAATTCAAGGGATGTTTCTTCATCTCTCTGCCGTGAATTACCCCATTCATAGTTCTGCACACAGTCCAAATGCGAAAAGGCAATAAACACTTTGAGAAATGAGACATTCCTTAAACGGTTGTTCCACCCTCTCCTATATTTAAATTGATAACTATCATTTTTTACATTCATACATTAGTTTAATAATGTTTTCTCTTTAATAACACAAATAGTGTTGTTTTTTCGCTGAATTGACATTTTTAAGTTTATCCCTAATAATTCAAGCGGAAAAAGCAAAAAAAAAAAAAAAAACAAGGTTAAAAGAAATATATTAGAGGAGAGTCGGCCCTCTGAGTACCAGTTGTCGGTGAGTGATCGTGAGTAACCAACCCCCCTAACCCCTGCAAACAAATAGAACTGAAACTGGTTGCGTGCGAGTGGGCAATAAAGAGACGTGACAGACTGCCTGCAATAACATATTCTATAGAGGCATTTATCCACCTTAAATTGTTAGATTTCTTATTGAGATCTGAGGGGTGATGCACCTAGTTGGGTCGTTTCCGATCACCCTGGCTCGGCATTCGGCAATCTTCATGGCCTTCAGACTAACTTCTGTGCAACAAATAGTTGACATACAAACCCAGCCATGATATCTAGTCTATACAATGTTATCTTCTTGGCTGAATTGACTCCAAGGTCCTTCTTGGTCGATTTTGTCAGATGAATTTTATTTCTTAAGTATTTCAAATTATCCTTTAAAAGCATACTGCACAGCCTCTACAGAAGAACATAGAAATCTTTCTTAGAGATTAAAGTGTTTCGTACAACGTCATTGCCGAAAGCTGCCGAAGTTGGAAAAGGTAAAAACAAAAATGACTAAACAAATAAGCCCAACAGTTTTATCTGGTAATGACCACGGTGACAAAGTCATTTATGATCTAGTCTGACTGAACCACCCAGTTTAAATTTCAAAATCTAAAGGTGGCTCAAGACATGCGGTATTCGCCGAATGCCGATTGCTGCCGAAAATTTGCCAAGATGCTCGTCTTAGAGCCAAATAGCGTGGCTATGTGCGGCGACACATGCGGGGTCCGTACAACCAGCACCAACAGCTGTGCGAATCGTCAACGTACTACCAATTGTGACGGACAACAGCGAAACTGCCGTTGCTGCAGCTGCGGTTACTTAGCTTTTGTGTTGTGGCTTCAAACTCAGTCACACAGTACTGCCTAAGTGGCCCCATCTGACTTTCGATCCGTTTCCACGCATCGAAAACCTCGTTCCGATATTTGTGATTCGGAAGAGAAATATTCAAAATTATTATTTCAGCTTGATTCAGATCGAGAATCTCCAAGACTGTTATGTTGGACCAATCCATTCCTAACCTACAGAAATAAAGTTAAGATTTTCCTTCATTAACTCATGCTTGCTACTTAGGAATCGTTTATTATTAAAAAATAAATAGCAATGTTGATTGATGATTACAGTTGATATCCGTACAGTACGGTGGATTCCCAAATGTGTGGATGCTTTAAGTTCGGCTACTTCATGAATATTTGTGCACTTGGAAGCGGACAAGGAAACCGACAATTAGGAGAGCAAGGCGAGCACCGAATGTCGTATTTCGACGAATCCCGCATATCTGGAGCCACCTTAAGGTGGACCACTGCTACCAGACAAACGGATTGGTCTCAGAAACCTCCATTTCTGTTCCCAACAGTTTTATTGGGTAATAGATCTAACACTGGGCATCTTCGAAAGTAAAGAATTCTCACTCGAAGGAAAGAAGGTCTCTCATTAAACATTGAAACAACGTTTAACCAAACAAACTTTTCTTACAAATATATGCGACAGAGTAATCGCAACCTTACAAAGAGATCTTTGGTGTGGTTTGCAACGTTCTAAACGCATTTCATCAAACACAGCTTATGCACGTAAAATACATATACTGGATGGCAGTATGTCAAGCAGAACCAATCAACGCCAACACTTGTCCGTTGAACTTTCAGATCCATCTCTAACCATCCCTAAAGCAATCATTATCATTAGATAGATTCTTAATCTTCCTCGCTGTACATATGGGCACCAGGATGCTCCACGTAGAAAACAAGAGTCAAGGAGTCGAGGTGGACAAAAAGACTAACATTGAGGTGGCACGTGTCAGACATACGGCCATTTTTCGGAATTTTTCGGCATCGGAGGCCAATTTTCATACACCAAGCCATACGTTTGCCATGTCTTGGTTTTGGACCAGGGAAACAAACATTTAAGCCCGTTTTCTTTCCAGCTTCGCAAAAATATTGGGCTTGCTTTAAAGAAAAGATTGATGAATTTAATGACATAGAAATCTAGGCTGAGGTTAATTTGGCACACTGATAACCAACACAGATCAATTGTTTTTCAGATGAAACAATTACAATCAAAGAAATGTACAACCGACAAAATGACAGGATATATCCTACAGCATATCACCCCATCAGTGCTGGTTTGGTAGGGAGTGATTTGGCACGGAATACCCCATAGTTGTGAAAAAGGAGGAAAAACAGTGCCTAAGTTTATCAATTCGACGTCGTTGATACAGTAGTAATGAATCTTCCTGGATTTATCAGCTAGGACGAGTGGCTATCTGCCTTCCCTGACCTCAATCCTATGGACTACAAATTTTTGACAATGTATGAGAAATCACCGAATCTTTGAAAATAGGATAAAAGAAAGTCGAACAATTTGTAATAGAAACTCTGCCCTCTTCCATCTTGTTTGTGTTCGAGCTAAATGGTTTAAATTGTAAGATTTTCTCTTATGTTCTGCGGGTGATAAAGCTATGGTTCGATAATTCCTATCATCTTGGTCTGTCGCTGCTCGCTGATTTTTGTTGGAGTCACTCAAGAAAGCAATACTGAAGATAAAATGCCTGAAATGCCGAAATGCTTCTGACTGACAAAAACCAGCGAGGATAGACAAACCTCCAGAATAGAGTATGGATGCCGATCGCAAATGCATCCTCCTACTTCCGCAATTGCCAGTTATATAGTAACGTCTGCAGATGTCTACCAAAACTATGCCATGAAATGTTTTGGAAATTTGCGAAGTGTACGTTTCCTGAGAGTCATCCCTCCAACTAGGGGCAATCGTTGGGGAAAGCATAGTTGGAATCATAATGGGATTAAATAGCGGGTGTTCGATGGGCAACTTCCCCTTTATGTGTCATCTGAATGATCAATACTGTGCTTTATTACTATTATTGAAGAATGTAGATAATCGATAAAGATAAACATGGAAATTTGAAAAAAAAGTAATAAGGATATATCGAAACGCTTAGTATGTTTCGAAGAGCGTTCAAAAGAAGTCCGCTATCGACCGTACGTGCGTGGCGTCTGCCATGGTTCTTTCACTAAACTACTCGATATTCTGAACCCTTCGCCAACGCACGCTCCCCCTCATTCACCATCCGGTGGATTTTAAATGAATCCAATATGTCAAAACAAACGCAAAAAGATTCCCAGACGGTACGAAGTATAAATCCTTAATTTAGAAAATGGTGACGGTCAACCATGCAATCAAGTCAACAGTAGCCACTTACCACTAAACCTCACTTTCTACCGACTTCAGCCAGGCTTCTTGGCCATACTACTGACACTGCTAATCGCATGAACAATGGAGATCTTACAATTTTCGACTGCTGATCTCACAAAGACAAATTTTTGAGTGGTCGTGTTATCTTATAGGACGGTTTCATTATGCTACCTACTCATGTTTTTGTTTGAAAATCTTACAGGATGTCTCTAAAGTTACACCGATTTATAACTCCAATCAACGAAGTTGAGCATAATTTAATGGTATTTTGAAGGCAGAAAGGTCATAAGTCATAACAGTACTATGTTTAATATTGAAAAAAAATTAGTCATTAAATATTGCTTAATATTTCGTAATTATAGTATTGGGTTTTCAGATCATTTTTAGGTTGTTTTTTTTTCATGAACAAGAAAGGATACTCCCACGTATCATTTTATTGAAATCGATATCAGGGCAACAGACTCCCCACTTTACTCTTAACAATCTTAAAATACGTAACGGCTTTATTAACAACTGTTTTAGCACGAAACTAAATAATTGTTGAATTGTTAAAACAGAACGCTTGCCTCGTATTATTTTCTGGGTCTTCCCACTGTCTCCATCGGTTCACCCTTTGCTTGAATTATGACGATTTCTTTTTAACTGTCTGACCAAAATGTCATTTACATTGCTTTAATCCTTTTTTGTGGTAAAGTTGTGTTGTTTTTTGTTTTAATAAAATTTCATCGGTAAATTCCGTTTAAATTTTCCATTTAGGAGCGTTCTACAATCACGACTTCTAGGCGTAGCGGGTTAGTATCGCAAACATTTTAAGGGAATAAACCTATTTATGATTTTTTTTTAGTGGGCTTAATAATATAAGTACGTTAGGATAAATCAGCAGACGACTTTTACGGCTTAATATGGTATATAAGGGTAGGGTGTTGGATTATATCGAAAGGAATAAAGGAGGACAAGAGTAGTCGGTTCACCCCTGGTTGCTATTAACCTCCCCTTCTATTATTCAATAAATAATACGCGTCCAATGTCAGTGCCCTTCTTCCGCTACAAAAGAGGTCTTCAAACGATCCTTATTTTCTATTGGAAACGACAAAAAATCAGTGCATCGAAGGCCTGTTTTATCTGTATTCTTGGAATTGACTGAATGATCGCTAATTTATTCAATTGAGGAAAATCTTTTGTCATGTTTGCTCTTGCACACAAAAGAGGTAAAAGGGATGTGAAAGGTCAATAGAACCTGCAATTAATTTATGTTGAACCGGCTCGCAGACCAATACCCATCATCAACTCTACAATTAATGTAGTTTCTAAATGTTGTGAGATTCTGTGTGGTGAGATGAATCTATAATTTAGTCGTTACCGATCACCCTGGTCTCCCACCCACGTTGGGTTAGTATGTTCGAAACGTTTTTGTATTTTGCTATCTTCAGTATGTATGATTTCTGCGATACAACACTAGATTAAAACTATCAATTTAGATTTAAACTAAAAGGCTCATAAAAACGTAAAATAACCGCATGTCCTTCCCATTGCAGTCCAAAGAAGAAATCTCACAACTCAGGTTGTAACAGTACATTAGTAGTTTTCTAACGATTCTGGTCTGGCCTCGCTAATTTTAGCAGACAGACGTGTTCCTTAACTCGCCAGCTTCAGTGTTGGGTCTACGTAGTCTGAAGGACCGAGATCAGGACAGAATTTTCCTATCTTTAGATTTGATGCTCCAGCTCTATCATTATTCTAGCATTCATCTTATATACTTATATTTTGCAAATTTATTATTATATCTCTCACATTTCTCATGAAATAAGAAATACACATTTTTTCTATTTACATCGATAAAAGGGGCGTCGGTGGCCGCAACGGTTTAGGCGCTCATCACTGTAAGATAAAGGTCCCGGGTTCGAACCCGACATACTTACAAATGGGCATTTTTTCAAAAACACCGGCACATGACACCGTTTATATGACCTCTGCTGTTGCGAACCCTCGTAAAATAAAATAAGTAAATACATACATCGATAAAAATTATAAATACTTCTTTGATTTTAGTTCGTAAAACATGAACCTCAAAAGTCCCTTCGAATTTGAAAACTATGTACTAATAAATGGAAAATAAATAGATGTGTTGGACTTTTTCACGACTTACAAGCCCTGCGGGTTAGTCTAGCACAACGTTCTAAGGCAACAATTTCTAAAAGTTTCACTAACATTTTTTTGTAAAGCGTCCTTACCTGAATAAACATTAGAATAAATCAGTGAACACTTTTTACGGCATAATAAGGTACCTAAGACCAGGGTGTTGGATTATATCGAAAGAAATAAGAGAGGACAAGAGTAGTCGGTTCACTCCTTTACCTCCCCTCTATTATTCAAGGGAGCTCCAGGTCGTATTACTTAACTTTATGTGACCAAGGTTTTACTACCTCTACATTTCAGGTCACGTTCAACTTTCTGTCGTCTCAACCAACTTTACTATTGCGCGTATTTTGCCCTTTTTCCCTCCACAGCCTTTTATATATATATATATAAT